>NW_014040541.1:112166-118096 GCF_001186125.1 Sphaeroforma arctica JP610
ACTAAAGGGTACCTTGTGATATTCTGCACCCAGTGCTTCCAATCTATTGCGTTCGCTATCGTCTTCATGTAATCTACGACCCAGAGTATACACGGGCGGATGCTGACACAGCAACAGCACATCGTTCATCTTCTCCTTATCTTCAAACTGTAATGCGTGAACGAACCAAAAGCTCGTGAGTGTCTTTCGAATGTAATTGAAAGAAAAGATAAATCCTTAGTCGAGGATGTATAATCATTGATACCGATGGTTGTGGTGTGCCATACGCATATCGGTATATGACCGAGGCGAACGCAAACAACCGGAATATGTTCGAATGTAATTGAAAGAAATAGATAAATCCTTAGTCGAGGATGTATAATCATTGATACCGATGGTAGTGGTGTGCCATACGCATATCGGTATATGACCGAGGCGAACGCAAACAACCGGAATATGTGCTATGGCAAGATACTTTGGAGCGTTCATGCGTCCATGCATCCATGCATGCATCCATGCATCCATGCATGCACCCATGCATGCATCCATGCATCCATGCATGCATCCATGCAAGTAGGCAAGTAGGCAAGTATGCGTTTAATATAGAAACAGCATACACATATAAGGAAGAAATATACATACATGTATTCTAATACAAACAAATGTCGTGAATCTACATATATTTACGCATTACGTAACAGGAAATACGTAACAGGAACGCGCAAAGCAATAAAACTGTTCGTACCAGCTGCGCCGCGATTGTCTGCTGCAGTGTTAAGCTCTCTTTATAGCCGATTCTCCCAATGTAGGCAGCCAACACCATCGGTCGAGCCCTACCTAACATGCTTGCTTGTCTGACACTTAAGCTTCTCGTCGCAGCAATCGATACAAAGGTCTATTTTAAAATACGTACATAAATATGACATGTTTCACAAGCTCACAGTGACGCATGGAATTTTATCCTCAAAGGCCCAAAATGGCTAATCGGTGTATACGTTTAATCATTTTCAGATCGTTTTCATTGGACCAGAAAGCACCAACGTGCCCACTCAATAAATTTTCGGACGTATAGTATTGAATTTGTCCTCATAATGCAATATGAGATAGCAAGTATTGTCCAGCTAAATGCTTCGTGATAGGCAGGACCAACATCAACCGATTTGAAAATACCTTATATTTATAAGAACTGTTGCTCTGAAATCTGAATCCTTCCTAATAAATAATAAATAAGCCCGAGAATTAATCGACATGACCTTCTATTTATATGTACGTACTGTCCCCCCGAATGTCTCCTACTAGTCCAATATTAAACGTTTAAATGACGTTACCTGTTATATATAAGTGATGTCCCGCAGCATGCTTACTGACAAATAGGCTCAGTATCAAATGTTTAACTGACGCTACCTCTTATTCAGAAGTACTGTCCCGCAGCATACTCCCTGACAAATAGGCTCAGTATCAAATGTTTAACTGACGCTACCTCTTATTCAGAAGTACTGTCCCGCCGCATACTCCCTGACAAATAGGCTCAGTATCAAATGTTTAACTGACGTTACCTTTTATGCAGAAGTACTGACCCGCCGCATGCTTACTGACAAATAGGCTCAGTATCAAATGTTTAACTGACGTTACCTCTTATTCAGAAGTACTGTCCCGCCGCATACTCCCTGACAAATAGGCTCAGTATCAAATGTTTAACTGACGTTACCTCTTATTCAGAAGTACTGTCCCGCAGCATACTCCCTGACAAATAGGTTCAGTTTCAAATGTTTAACTGACGTTACCTTTTATGCAGAAGTACTGACCCGCCGCATGCTTAATGTTAAATAGCCTCAGTATCAAATGTTTAACTGACATTACTTTTTATTCAGAAGTACTGTTCTGCTGCGTGCTTCCTGATATGTGGGCCCAATATCCAACGCTCATGGTTGTTTTCGACCTCTCGCATGGTCGTGTAGTGCAATGTCACAGGTGATTTTTGTTATCTCCATTGAGAATACGGTATGAAGCTCAATTTACATAGTAAGCACAACGAGTATTTCTACATGCAGCCCTACGTGGATTTGCCGGTGTGTATATTATCGCTGCCATCCGAATCTATCGGTCATTTGAAGGGGTTCGCAGAAATACTAGCGCACAAATTAATTTATCGGACCATCGGGATATATATTGTTATTTTAACGGTCTCGAGGTTCTGTGTCGATATCGTTCATAAATGACCAAAGCTCAGATGTTCCCCACTTATATTCACACACAGCGTGATACCACATACGCTCAACATAGAATTAACCATGTACTATGTGAAGTACACTCTCAGTAAGCTTCTCCTCGCTATAGTGCAATACAAGTTGTTACTCTACCTGGTATGATATTTTGAACCTACCACTTAATGTACACTCATTGATTGGAAATATAGCTACTTAATAAACGATTAACAATAGGACTTACAACAGCACAACAAAAGCAAATACAAATATATATGCTTTTAATACAATATAGACAGTGATCTGTGATCGCCTACCCTTTGAAATGGTAATTAAATACTATGGCTCGGCTTACGGATTTTTCAATTGTGGTATATATCGCCACTTCTTTATAAATTTTGTGTGCCCGTATTTATCGATACGCTGTAAGAGAAAGTGTGAATGTATCAATGCATGCTATTACATGATTGGGAATAAGTAGTTCAAGCATATCAAATTGTGTACCTACATAAATACACAAATATGTGTGTATAGGTCAACTGCACAATGTGGATTCTTTCTATGTGTATCTTTAGGTATTCACCAAAAATGAATATGCAGAATTGCACAGATACAAAGAACTTTAATCATATAGCGACATGAGCAAACTGTGTCAGACTATCGCTTTAGGTAGCAGTAAAACCATAGGCACCCACACAACAGCCCCAATCGAGATACATCATAGAACCACAACCATATAGGATGTGTTAATTAACGCTGCAAGTTCATTGAGCCCATCTGCGATACACATTTGTAAAAAGGTGGGTCCTCCGGGCGAAGACGCACAAGTTTTCATCTATACAAAGAACGAGATACGTATGCATGGAAAGCTACCGCCAAATCGCACTTATATAAATTAATAAGTAGGCAAAACAATACAGGCCAACCCTGTTCGTATGCACGAATCAAGAAATCAGAAATTCCAGCAGTAATTTACAAAACCGGTATATAAGAAATATTTTTTGGATATGTGTATATACTGATTGCAAGCACGCAAATGTTGACGTATGCTTGAGCATCTCTTATACTTGCAATACAAATGATATCACCTTGAGTGAATTTCTCAAGACAGACACTACCAGTAAAGTGTTGATAAGGCACTACTTTAATGTTAAATAAAAATGAACTACGAGGTGTGGTAAGAGATCCCGTTGACCTTAGCACCAGCACAGCGGCGGTCCCATAAAAATTCACCTGAACTCAAAACAGGGGAAGGACCGGTCCGGAACGCGCTTTAATGTGAGTGATTGAAACCTGCCCATGCAAAGTATAAAACAGGAATTAGACACGTGCAGCGGACAAGCACACTTGACCATACAAGACAACCCCGAAGGTTTACGACTTTACGTGGGCCAGTCCATTTGGCGAGGTGAACAGGACAGTTAGTTCGATGTCAATGTTTTTAGGGTTTAGCGGTGCAGAACAGGCCGGCGTGTAACATCACAATATGTGTACTTGGCGTTAAAAGCACAGCATGAAACTATGAATAGATGCAGACGACGACAGCGGACACTGCGCTGTTGGCCTTCGACCATCAATAAGCTCTGCATCAATTTATCGCCATGCAGAACGATAATGTACAGTAGAACGAAAACGTATACGCAGAGATACTCTGCTTGGATATGAATGTACTTTTGGCGGCTAGGAAGATCTAACGTTTTGCATATACCAGCATACCTTCGCTGATTTCATGTTTAACATATGAGCTCATGTATAGTGAGACGCGCAACACACCAAAGCAAACTCGTTTGCATTGTTTCAATGGCTAGCCCAGTAGTCCCGAGTACAGCAGGAACGTGCGAGAGAGTACGTTTGACTAACACCGGATTCTCAGGTTTGTGCGAATTTGTGAGCACGAGAACGCAAGAACTAGAAATATCAACACAAGAGATATAAACATAATTGAATACGCTGGTACAAAATACTAGATTCAACATTTAGTGATCTGGATACCTACATTTATGCTTCTGTTGAAAAAGAAGGCATTTTTAAAACACAATACACTTCCTTTTCAGCGTTTGAGTATAAAAAGGTGTAAATCAAAATGTAGCAGCGATGATAGACAAACTCATAAACCCTAACGCATTTTGCCAAATCAAAGTGGACACGTTTGTGAACCAGGTACACTTACCAGTCCGATTTCTTGTGGTAGTAAAAGCCTTCAATGGTGTCCGTTGATCGTTGGTAGCAGATATAGTAGAACCCCGCAAAACTGGCCCCCGCTATGGATCGCACTTTGTGGTCGGGCACTAAGAAATGCTCCTGGATGATATATCACAGAAGTACAAGACAACATAATATACCGCATAAGTAAGGTATCATGTCACTGCATGAAGGTACCTACAATGTCCCGTAAGCAGCAGTCATCTAGCCACGTAATCGTCATTTAATATGAATAGCAATAGATGGTTCGTAATGGCATTTTAGAGTCGACCCATAGTACGAAAGGGGTGTATACAGGTTGACGCTACCTATTGGGACTATAAAGAACGCACCTTTGATACACACGATGACACCGCAAATAAAGACCAGCAACAAAAAAACCTGAAACAGCGACACGTTTGAAAGGTAGGGCGCAAACGTTTAGCGTTTCAGGCTGAGTGGTGAAGAAGAGAACGCGCAGAGTACTTCATATCACGCAGTTGCTCTGGGCACAATAATTGGGAAAGAACTATAGCTAAGCATAAGCATAAGGTAGTATCAACGCAATAGACTTTTCTATAGTGGCGCAAGCACCCCGAGACAGCTTATGTGCCATCTACTATTTCCAATTGACAGAGTTGAGTGCCAACAGAAACATACTATCTCATATCGTATATAAAACTTCGTGGTATCCGAGTGATAACCATGCGAATCACACTCAAAGTTGGATGCGGGAGTGATTGTTCATTGCAGTGCGGCAGAGTATAAAGATGATGTGGTACATGACAGCACAAGCAACGACTTTGTTGCAACTCTATGCCACAACGTGCGCCTGGATTATTGTTCTTTGAAGCTCACGCATGCCATATGATAAAATGACAGAATCCATGAGCCAATTCATGCATATAACTATATCGCATGGAATCCTGTGAATATAGTTGAGCAATGGTCGCCGACATATAGACCGGTAGAGAATACAAACAAACAGAAACCTAACACCGTCACTGTGGAACGATCGTATGTGTGTCAAAACGTGCCAAAACGAGTTGCAAATACCTTCCAACGCATGTATATGTTGTCCTCGCGCGCACAGTCATAACGAAAGCCCTTGTCAGTAAGTTTATCTGCAAACTTCTCACACGACGAGAATTTTCCCCAGTGTTGACGATCCACTGCTTCGTCTGCCTCCCATTTGTTGGTCAAAAATGAGTATTTTCTTCCCACAATCTCAGCCTCGAAGAAAGTGGTCAATAGCGGATAATCCTGAATATGAAAGCATAGATGACATCGTGAGTGAATGAGGTGTAATAGCGTATGGAAATTTAGGATGCATTTAACACAACAAGGCATATCAAACTGGATGCTGGTTTGATTTGTAGAAATAAAACGAGGCACAACAAAGTTGTAACTGGGAATACAGGCAAGGTTATGTACCAATATGTTATATACGATATTGAATAACTACTGCGTATACAAGTAAATCAATCAGATCACCGTGTACAATATGTACTTTGGGGCATTACATATATG
This sequence comes from Sphaeroforma arctica JP610, assembly GCF_001186125.1. Classification (NCBI taxonomy): domain Eukaryota; class Ichthyosporea; order Ichthyophonida; genus Sphaeroforma; species Sphaeroforma arctica. The sequence goes on from NW_014040541.1 coordinate 118,061, forward strand.
TATACATACAAGTGTACTTATGGGCATATATATATA
>NW_014040541.1:119966-134970 GCF_001186125.1 Sphaeroforma arctica JP610
TGTGTGTGTGTGTGTGTGTGTGTATGTATGTATGTATGTATGTATACGTATATATATATATGTAAATGTATATATATATATACATGTATGTATGTATACGTATATATATGTATATGTATATATAGATATATATATAAATATATATATATATATATAACTCGGGATTAGTATTTTTCTGCCTTTCTGTTTCATCTCGGTAAATAAGGACATATAAATGTAATTGCTGGATCACTGTCATTGAACGATCGTTGTCCTATGAACCCTTGTTGCATTTGCTTGACAGTTTAATCTGAGACGGATCACATCGAGCACAAATCATAATCCACATTTGCTGACCCTGTGAATGTTGTCGATGTCTTTGATGTACTTGTTCGGTGGTAGTGTGGTTTGTATTTGTGATGTCAAGTTGTGTTGCCAATAATAATTCTGCGGTATTCCAATCGTTTATATAAATGCATGCATGTGTACTTGATGAAGGAATCTAAGTCAAAGATTAACAACTTCAATCAATGCACTTCTAACAGTTCTCCCATTAACGGTGTGCAGAGCACAAGCTTGTTGCAGAAAATTGAGAACATCGGGACTTGTCTTGCGGATCTAGAGCAAATAGACCTGGCTGGCGAACAGCAGGACGAGATAATACAAGAACGCATCTGCACTATTGAAGAGAACAAGTAAGTCTTTCGAGTGTGGTACGTGTAGTTATGGTTGTCCTGTCAATGGCTCCCAGTTGTGCCGTTGTGGTCAAAGAGAGGTCATTGCCTCGAACTAAATGTTAGGGTTGATACTGAGTTCTATCGGCTACTGCTCGGCTAGAATTTGATGAGATCAACAGACGATAGGCTCCACAGCTTATGTGTTTTAGACACCAATATTGCTTCGCAATCACATTATTCCTTATGTGCCGAGAAAACGTCGAGCTGGATGCTTCTTGAATTTAAAATGCTTCCTTGTATGTATCATTGTTGCTCATGTCAACTGTATGCCTATCATCGTCTGTTTCTGACTTTAGCAAGAAGATTGAGCGTTATCGAAAATTAGCTGTCTTTCAACAACTGGAGAAATTTAGTTCGGAAAAACAGGACGCAGAAGAGGATGTGAAGATGGCAACGGACGACAGTTGATGAGGACCCATACTTTTCGCATATACCGTAGGCATGTTCGACGCGAAAGTCGTGTATTTACAAACACGTTGATGAATGTTTTAAACTATCCTCTAGACCAAGGATGCGGTACACTCTCAGATTGTATGGCACCTGCAACTGATACCGATGATATCACATCAGTTAATTTGACATATGAACGGTTGGCATGCCAGCACAATGTCTGCCGCAAAATGTCTATACTCGGCTCCGCTGTCTATAATCTTGGCTGGGGAGGTTATGAGGTTGTCATGCCGACATAACGCGTGCCGCAAAATGCCCGCACTCGGTTCCTTCGTTATCATCTTGGCTGCGGCGATTATGACATTGCCATGTCAACACAGTTTTTGCCGCAAAATGCCCACTCTCAGTTCCGCTGTTTTTATATTCGTGGCTGCGGAGGTTATATAGATTTTGATAAATACGGTGCCACGAAGTTGCAGGACTGAGCTTCGCGCTCACTGCGTCATAAAATTTAGAATATATATATCTAAAACACAGAAACTGAATACAAGGTAATCTTCGATCTCCGAAGAGGGGGGTCAGCAATATTGTTTTGAATGGTGCGAACGATTTCGCTTACAACTGTACACGCCATGTTTATGTGATAGATCTGAGGACAAGGTATCGTCGTTTTATTATATTAAAATTTCTAGATTCTATTTTGATTATTTGTGTAACTAATGAATGACTGATCTGATACACACCATCTACAAGATGTGTATGTATTTAGCGAAGGCTAACCTGAGACTCTGCATCTTTATCGCCCTTCGTCACGGCCACGAAGGAGGTGTAAAGTAGGAAGACGCAACCCGCTCCCAAGATACCAAAGCATACATACATCCACGTTAGATCTGTGTCTGTGTCTGTGTCTGTATCACTGCCCGTAGCAGCACCACTTTCTGACGCATCAGGCTTTGTTGTGTCCAGGGTAGCCGAGTCACTCGTGCATGTAAACTCACTCACGTAGCTGTCTCCACTCAGCTGACAGAAGTTTGGCCCATCTGCGCAGTTGCATCCACCCAACTGAACCTTCTCAACCCGTGAGGTTAGTCCACCAATAACGGTACGTACCGCAATCTCGGACGCGTCTGTCACAGCCACAGGTCCAGTATATGGTACAAAGTCACCATTGCCTGTGATATCGTATTCAATGCTGGATCCGGGTGTCTCAGTGTTTGCCTCGAAACTTTTGCCTGCAACATTTACACCTGGGGGTGGGACACGGAATTGCGTGCCTACTTTCTCAACCTTCGCAAGCTCTCTGGTACCCACCACCTCGAAGAAGCCTGCAAAGTCCTTATCCATAGCCTCCGTGTCTACGAACGTTGTGTTGTCGCCTGCAAAGGTTTTGTTGGCCTCGTAGTCCAGCTCCCAGGCGGCCTTGTGCCAACCTCTCTCTGCTACTGCGATCAATCGGGGGAACATCTGGTACTCGAATTGGTCGTCTGTGCGTACTACCTCACTCCAGACGTGTCCCTGCAGACCTAGCACCTTCGATGAGTCTGTTGGACCCGAGGTGATGGTGTAGGCACTGCCGTCTCTGTCCTCAGTATACTCGGCGCATTGTGGGAGATTCTCAGGTGCGAAGGTGAACACCTTACGCAGAGAGGTCGTGTGCGAAGCCCAATAGTAGCCGCGTTCGTTGATGTTCTTCTCTTGGGGGAAGTCGAAGTACTGTTACGGGTATAGATTGAGAAGTGTGAGATTCTGCAGAAATATATCAGTTATAAGTATGCGATGCCGAATTCAGCTCAGAAACCAGCTCTAATATTTATGAACGGACATGATGAACCAGTACAACATACCAAGAAATCGGGGCAACTCAGTATGACATCATGGCCTAGATCATTGAAGGTCTGGATAGAGCCATCGGCACCCCAGAAGATGGGATCCCACAAATTCACAGTTGTGCGCTCAGTACCAAACTCAGCGTGTTGACTGCCCTTGAGACCATCGTTCCACGCCAACATCTCCTCGACACCGGCTTCGGCCAAGAACTCGGACACTACATAATGCATGATATATGCGTTATGAGTGCAAGTGTAACAGAGGTTATGAGTGCAACTGTAACAGGTATGTATCGTAATATCGGTTATGAGTGCAAGTGTAGCAGAGGTTATGAGTGCAAGTGTAGCAGAGGTTATGAGTGCAAGTGTAACAGGTATGTATCATATTACCGATACACTTGCACTCATTACCGATAATATGAGTGCAACTGTAACAGGTATGTATCATATTATCCTAGGATGGCATAAGCGGTGGTCTATTTCGAACGAAACCATATTTGCACATATTACACATACACACCTTCAACACCCCAAGTATGAGTAATCTCTTCAAAAGTGATATTGTTAGCCGCGATGTATGCCTGGCAAGCGGGTGAACCTTCGAAAGGTTGCTGACGCATCTCTGGTGGAAAGCCAGCGTCATCGTATCCTCCGTGTGTGTACACATTCACAACTTCATCGCCACCGTAGTGCCACTTGCGGAGAGGCACACCCACAGCAGTGTACATGGCCTTGACCTCGGTTATGATCTTCTTAATCCATGCCTGTGCACCGGGCACGCATGGGTTGAGGCAACTCTCCTTGTGGTAGAATTGCACGGTTTGGATAAAGGTGGTATCTTCAGGGTCGTCCAGACGGTAGGTATCATCAGTTCGGCTACGCATACTAATAACAGCAGCGCGTGAGTGGCCGGGCATATCGAATTCGGGTACAACTTCGATATTTCGGGCGGTGGCGTATGTTAGAATCTCCTTGAAGTCTTCGACCGAGAAGTACTCTTCATCCGCATGCTCCTCGGGTCCATAACCTAACATAGGCTTCAAGCACTTGGTCTCAGTGTTGTCATGGCATCGCTTGCTACCTATGGTTGTTAGTTCGGGTAGACCAGGAATCTCAAGACGGAAACCCTCATCGTCACTCAAGTGGAAGTGGAAGTGATTCAGCTTATACGATGCCATGTTATCGAGCAGGCGTAGGATAGACTCTTTGCTGTGGAAGTTGCGGGCCACATCGGCGAATGCTCCACGGATAGGTAGGCGGGGAGTATCCTCGATCTCAACCTCGGGGATGGTAGTCTTCTTGGTGTCCACCAAACTCAAGATAGACACAATACCGTAGAACAAACCCTTGGGGTTGCCGGCAGTAACTACAGAACCATCACTCGCCACACTGAGTGTGTAAGCCTCTTCACTCTCGTTAACAGCTTGTCTACGCGCAACGGGTGTGGTGGGTGCGATCGCGAGCGTGACCTTGTGTCCCTCTGTGGACCTTGCAAGGCCTGCACGCAACATAAGTGTCGTGACAGCAGCCTGGACCTCTGGGGTCAGTACGGAGTCATCAATATTCATTCCCTTGCTGATATCTGCAGTGCCACTTCCAACAGTTGTCTTCAACGGCTGGGGTACAATACGAGCCGTAACATCATCGGCAGTGATGGCCGAGAGATTTTTGTTGTAGTCGAATCGGTTCTTGGGTGTCATCTTGGTCAAACTTGTTCCGGGATAGCCCTCACCGTCTACCGTATCTCCAATAGTGGTTGAATAGCGCAGCACTTGTTCGGTGTCGGTATTAGCGATCGCCTTGGTGGCGTTGGTGACCATGTCCTCAACGTAGAAGCGCGGGAAGAAGTCAGTCTGGAATAGAAGCCAGTACTCCCACTTGACTTGCATGGAGATGGTGGAATAGGGTCCATTGAAACCTGTGAAGTTTGCCATAGGGACAATCTCGTGGTTGTCGCCGGTGACATGGTTGATTGCGAATTCTGTGCTGTTGCTCTCCTTCAACATTCTAGGCGTCGAGAAGTGGATCTTGAAGGCCGCTGAATCGGTGTAACTAGCGTCTCCGTGGTATACAAAGTCCAACTGAGCAAGTGCGCAGAAACCGCCATCAGCTTCCTTGCAAGTATAATCCCAATTACTGATTACAGAATGCGTTATGACCAAATTCTTAGCCAAATCATCGACCAGTGTAGTGGTGGAGTCAGCGGGAGCCTGGCATATGAATTGGTTCTCGAAAGAGGTGCTATTCAGTACACATACTGTTCCACTGGCGCACGCACAGTTCTCGGTCAGGATTGTCACCGCACGAGACGCAACCCCGCCATGTACAGCTCGCACTTGGACCTTGGAAGCATCTACTATACCCATTGGTCCTTTGTATACTCCGAAGCCATATCCAGTGTCTGCCTCGATCTTAGCGCCGGGGGTATCATGGTTAGCTGTCAGTATTCCACCAGTATAATCGATACCTGGAGGAGACACACGCATATTGGAACCGATGGCGGTGAGCTTATCAGCCTCGCGCATACCGAACACGCCCATGAATTCATCAATATCCGCATCAAGAGCTGCTGTATCAACGAATGAGGTACCATTGCCGTAGGTTTGCATCGGAACGTATTCCAACTCCCATGCGGCTTTGTGCCATGCCCGTTCAGCGACGGCCAGAAGACGAGGGAACATCATATGCTCAAGAGTGTCATCATCTCTAACAACCTCTGACCAAACTTGGGCCTGAATACCTTGTACTACAGGTTTTCGCGCTGACGAAGTAACTTCATATGGAGTTCCGCTACGTTGCTCAGTGTACTCAGCCGTCTGTGGCATGTTGTCGGGCGCAAACCCGAATACTTTGCGCATGTTTGTGGATCGAGCACCCCAGTAGTAACCACGCTCATCGGGGTTACGTTCGTATGGGAAGTCAAAGTAGAGGAAGTCCGGGCATGACAGTACAACTTCATGACCCAGATCGTTAAATGTCAATACATTTGCATCGGCGCCCCAGAACACTGTATCCCAAATGTTTACAGTAGTCCTGTCAGTCTTGAACTCGGAATGATTTGAATCTTTGAATCCATCGTTCCAAGCGTATACATTTTTCACAGTACCAGTCTCGTTCAAGAAACCAGACACCTCCACTCCCCATGTATGTGTGATATCTTCGAAGTCGATACCGCGCTCTTCAATCCATGCTTGACAAGCTGGAGACTTTGAGAAAGGCAGATCCTTGATGCTCTCGTCTTCGACCTGATCGTACCCGGCATGAGTATACACATTGGTAACCTCATCACCACCGTAATGCCAAGAATCCATAGTAAGACCGGCCTCAGTGTACATAGCGCCGAGCTCGCTGATGATTTTCTTTACCCACTTCGCAGATCCAGGGACACAGGGGTTTAGACAACTTTCTCGGCCATAGAACTGCACAGTGCGAATGAAGGTCGTGTCCTCTGGATCATCCAGCTTGTACTCGGCATTATCAGTCATAGACACAACTGCAGCTCGAGAGTGGCCGGGCATATCGAATTCAGGAATGACTTCGATACCCCGAGCGTTTGCATATTGCAGTATCTCGATGAACTCGGCTTTGGTGAAGAATTCAGGGGTGGCGCTCTCGTCAGGTCCAGCTCCTAGTTGCGGTGACAAACATTTCTTTTCAGTCGGGTCGTGGCATCTTTTCGATCCAATGTTGGTAAGCTCTGGGAGACCAGGTATTTCAAGGCGGAACCCTTCGTCATCACTGAGGTGAAAGTGGAAGTGATTCAACTTGTACGCTGCCATGTTCGAAAGCAATCGCAGGATGGAATCTTTCTTGTGGAAATTTCTTCCTACATCAACGAAAGCGCCGCGAGTGGGATAACGTGGAGCATCGAAAATGGCTGCCTCGGGTATCGTGTGTTCACCGACATGTACAAGTCCAACGACGGTCATGACACCATAGAACGCACCAACCTCATCAAATCCTTGAATAGTAGATCCAGCGTTAGCCAGAGTAAGTTGATAACCCTCAGCTTTCGCCGCCTCAGGGGCCAGTCCAGTACCATTGATTGTGACTGTGATTGTGTGTCCAGTAGCGTTACGCATCACACCCACGTTTGCGAGATGTTGAGTGATTGCAGCTTGCATGTCAGTACTCAAGGTAGCATCATCCAGGTTGATGCCTGCGCTTATATCCACATTACCGACCCCTGCGACTGTGGATAGAGGTTTTGGAATAACACGCAGTCGATTTTCCTGTGTAGTCACATTAAGCTCGTTGTTCGTAATAAATCGCATTGCCTCCGTGTCCTTAACTAGCTCATCTCCAGTGTTAGCAACGTCTCCAAGAGGTACTGAGTATGCCTTGATTACTTCGGTGTCAGTGTTGGGGATGACAGCTGTGTTTCCACCGGCATCAACAACAAACCATCGTGGAATCACATCAGTTTGGAACAGCATCCAGTACTCCCATTTCTGCTTTAATTCTCTGCGTGCCTCGCCCGCTTTGAAACCGGTGAATGCATCAGTAGGTGTTATTATATGATTATCTCCGGTGGTGTGTGTGACGTTGAACTCAGAATCAAGATTCTCCATCAACATACGAATGCTACTGAAGCGAATCTCCCAATCCTTCTCCAAAACGTCGGTCTCGCCGGTGTACTCGATGAACGTAGATGCAGAGAAGCAAAACATCCAGTCAGCGTTGTTGCACTCTTGCACAAAATTATCGTGTACTTGAAATTCAATCTGTGGGAATGACAAAAAAAAATTGAGATACTGCACACGCCACTGTTTTTAAAAAATTGAAATACAAGAGAAAGTTGTACCGATACAAAAGTTACAAGATACAATAAACTACCTTGAGATTTTGAGCAAGCTCGGCAGCGCTTATTGCGTAAGTTGTCGGTAGAAGAACCAACGCGGCCGCAGCGACCACTTGAGAAGACAGCATGACGAACCACTATATTATATTGTTGGTTTAAAAATTAATAAAGCTATATGTTGATTATTTATACAAAATGAGGAATCACCCCTATGAATATATGGCAACAGAAAGTTGTAACGTAATGTATTTATATGTATTCGCGTGCTTGATTGCCACGAGGCCACAGACTAAATCACCTATTCACTTATGCAGTTTCGGATATTATGATTCCATAGAAAACGACAGCTGTGGGGCTGGGCTCGGTATTTGTTGTGGACATATTTGGAAACAATGGGCTCGTCAAAGGTAGCCACTGGGCCACTGACATGTATCCGACTGCATTTTTGATTTCTCGAACTCTCAACACAACACCATATTGAGGAGACTAATGAGCAAATAGCCATATTTGGGATATGCTGCGGGTAGCGGTTGTGAATTAGAATATTGTGCATCAATGATTCAAATTTCACTGTGTGTACTGTGTAGTGTGTACCAATGGGCAATGTGTGTACTGTGTGGACTGTGGAGTGTGGAGTGTGGAGTTGTGGACTCTCTGGCTCTCGGTATGTATTTCACCTGCCCCCCTTTTTTTTAAATAAAAAAACATTAGAACCAATTATGATCATCCGCCATATACGATATAATTTCAAATATGGCACGTACATATTTCACCACTGACCACATTCATAAGTACCACGGATCATCGGCTTCACCCCTGATCCGTGATGGTAACAATATTGAGTATTGAGTATAATTCTCCTGCTGCTGAATGCTCTGAATTGCTGATGCTCCAGCTCCAGACCTAAAAACGTAGTACATGCGTATAATAATAGGGACTATAATATCAAATATGACTCTACAGTCTACAACTCTACATAGAGTATATAACTATATACAGACATATCGACGTCTGACGCGCAGCTGAGTGTGTCAGTGGGTGGGGGACTGGGCCCGCTGGGGTCTGGGGGTCGTGTTACATCATGTGTACAGATGTTATTAGATGTAAGACTTCTGTCAATGTGGAGTGTGGACTGTGGACAGTGTGGAGTGACAGAGTTTGCTTGACTCATTGACAGATTGAGAGTATGTTTGTATATTTTATTGCAGATGAATCTGCATTTTTGTTTGCTCACTTTGCTATATGTTTTGTTCTTGAAAAATATATTGACTGAAACATGTACTTTATAGATGTCATGACTCATCACTCTTGATACTACTCCCAATTCCTGATACACTTGAGTTGCTCTTCCATAGCTATTGACGAGTTATGTACGACTAAAATTGTATAGAATATTATGTACAGTCTGAGATTTATTTTTTTTTAAAAGTGTAGCATATGTGAATAGTTGAAGATGTACAGAATATGTACCTCAAGTCTCAGAGTTGTTGAGAGTTCTCATCACTCACCAGTTAGTCCTCAATCTATCTGTCCTTAGGTCCTTACATTAAACCCCAGCAGAGAACTTGGAAAGCCGAGGACTCTCTACTAGCTCACTCTACTACTGTAGTAGAGACGAGAGAGTATGTGGAGAGAGAGAAGGACACAAAGGAGGCATGGAAGGAGTGAGGACTGAGGAGTTCAGAGAACTCCAGACGTTTTCTGTTTCTCGTTTCACTGTTTCAGTCACATCGCACGCGATCAGGAACTTTCAAAGGAATCTTTGTCCTTTGGTATTCGCAAGTCCGCGACTGTGCGTGTGTGACTGTGTGGAGTGTGGACGATTCGGAAAAGTGTATTATTGGGATTGCCAAAGCTTTTTACCCGTTGGGCCGTTGCCCGTTGATCTTATGATTTCTCAGTTCTGAGCACTAACTCTTCTCTCCTAACTACCATCAATAACACCGCCGCAATATATCAATATGAACACTGTGTCGAATATCATGGCCCTCTGAATAAAGTCTCTCGAAAACCCCCCTTCTCTCCATTTACCACGACGGAGACTCAATCCAGAGGGCCATGCGAATATATAACAAAACAAACAAGCATGTGTTTTCAATTTTCGGCTTGTCGCCGCTTTCGTATTAAAATTAGAGTTTTTATAGGCCTGTCTATTAGACTCTTCGTACACAGTACACATTACACACACACCAGTCACCACACACCAGTCACCACACAAAACAAGAAGGGAGAAGAGTTCCTGTGTAGTGACTAGTGTGTCATGTTATGTCTTGGACTACTGTGTAGACGGCAGAGGCCGCCAGACGGCCAGAGAGTTAGTGGCAGTGGAGTAAGCCTGTAGACTGTGTCATTAAGTGGCTGTGACCACTAGTCACTTGACTGACTGTGGGAGTGTACATACATACTACATCGGGCAGCTGTCCTTATCGGAATGTCGGAACTCGGAGTGTCGGACTATCGGTGACTCGGTGCCAGCAGTCCGGCACTGCCGGGTGGTCGGACTTCCTGGCTCCAGCTTCCCGCCTACCGGTATTGGCATCAAATTTCATTGCTGGAGCTGTACTACATAGCTCACAAAAGTGGTCTCAGCCTTTCGGCCCGTTTCGGGGAGGGTCCATAAACCCTAAAACCTAAATCTGCTCGACCCATTCCGATTCAAAAAAAAATGAAATAAACAAATCGAGATTTGAGGCCAACTTGTACTTTTAGGACGTTCTGGACAACTCAAAGCAAATCAGACGTGTACTTTTTTCTGAAGAATGTTTACTAAAAAATGCCCTCCCGCCCATCATTCTCATTCAGTGGACTGGGCGTGGGCTTGGCCTTGTGGCCTTTATTTATTTGTGTGCTATCGTTCATTTTTGACCTTCTTGTCGACCTATATGCACCAAATGTTATTCCTAAATTTAAAACATTCGGGGCTGGTATTGGCTAATTTTCAATTAATCTATTTATAGTTCTACATATACTGGAAAAAAACTGTGGAGCTAAATGTGAACTTCAGTGAAGTCCAAAATTTCAAGAGTACGAGAGCTAGTACTATACTTACTATAGGAGTAGTCTACTAATCTTTTCTGATTTTATTTTTTATTTTTAGAAGGAGGCTATGCGATTTCAGTTACTCTCATCTCTGACTCTGTGAGTACACATATATACAAATTGAGTGGCAGCAGTAGGCTACTGGGCCACTTAAAAATGGAATCAAAAACAATGGAACTGTCTCGACTCTCGATTCTCGAGTCTCAACTCTCGACAAACTTACTCGCGAGTCATAACTGTCTCTTGTATTACGCGGTGAATGGTGATGTGATGCACTGACGCCACAATGATGCAAGAGTCATGACCCTCTGACGGGTCTGACCCTAAGCTCAATACGTTTTTCCTATATGCGATAAACTTTAAACGTAAACGCAAAAGGTTTTGAGCAATACCGTTTTTTTAAAGAAAATGCATAGCCCTCTAAATGAAACAGAAAATGCTTTTTGAAACTATTCACAACTGACACAAAGTGAAAAACAGGACAATTCGTGACAGTTAGAGGCCGCCACAAAAATGTACCTATTTGTAAACCCATAGGACTATATTTAGGATAAACTTTTAACGTAAACGCTTTTTGCGTTTTAACGGGAAACGTTATGAGGTTAGGACTGAGGCCCTGAGGCCTGAGCCTCCTGAGGTTCTGTCCGCTCTGATGAGTGACGGTCTGACCCGACTGACCGGTCTGACAGCTCTTCTGAAATCTGAGCCCCTCTACATACTACCGCCTTACTGTGGAGCTAGTAGTACTATAGTAGGCGCTGCGAGAGCAAATGAGATTGTAAATACGGATGTATTACAGAGTTACTCTAGTATCACTGTATTAGACCACAATCCACATACACACTTACACAGCACTCAGCACTCAGCACTCAGCACTCAGCACTCAGCACTCAGCACTCAGCACTCAGCACTCAGCGTCCCTCGGGACTGGTTCTGGAGGAGTGGGGTAGTGGAGGATCAGGAAGAGTACATGGAGGATCAGGAAGAGTACATGGAGGATCAGGAAGAGTACATGGAGGATCAGGGAGAAGAAAATAAAAATCATCCCTCTGTTGAGTGTTGTGGCCCGCCTCTGGGCCCTGGGGCCTGGGGTGGCTGGGGCCTGGCCCGCCTCGGCCCTGGGGCAGACTCTGGGGGTGATCGATGTTTACAGAGAGAGCGTAGGGTGTCGGGCCCGTCCTCCCCTCCAGAGTGTTCGCTCGAAACATGTATGTTTGTAAATATTTATGATGTCCGTAAACTGTACATTGTTTTGTAACAAAATGACATTACACAAAGTCCAATATGAATATATACCTATAACTTGGCGGGGTATTAATAGATAAGGTAATTCTTTCTGAGACTTCTCCGCTTGTAGAGACGCCTCGAGTCTTGTACATCTCATCGAGTCTTGTACATCTCACTATACAACTAGCAGACCGGGCCTTTTCTTCTACCATTATTGATGTAATATAGTAGAACCGGGACCTGAGAGAGACCTTTCGAGTTCACATGACTCGGATCACAGTTTCAAATAGGTAGTCAACCCCCATAAACGCATGAATTGCGAGGACACTCAATTCGGCATCCAAGTCTCTCATATTCCTTCGGCATTTTAACTCACATATCATACATATCGTTGGATTCTATGAATTCAAATGCAGCATCTCGATACGTTGTTTTTTTACAACACCCTCGATCATTGGTCAGGGTGCTAAAAGTAAGTGCACAATCACAGAAAACATAAAAAATTATATCATTTACTAATAAAGCATTGTATAGATTGTCACAACCTGCAATTCCAGGTTACATTTTTGTCCTAAACGAAGATAAAACAGCAAATAGAAGCTATCACTTCGGATCATGCGCTACTTTCTTTTCTACGTCTATTCTAATGAAACTTACACTTCCATGTTGCAGTTGGGCGTCTATCACATGATTCCCAGAAGAAGGCCTAATTATTGTGGATGAGCGTTTATAAAGCATTTAGATGAAGTACAACTTGATCAGATCACTTTCAACCCCACCGACACCCAGTATATATAATGAAGTATGAGTCCATTCGAACATCAGACAAACTCATCGCTATGAATGGGCTATAATGCAAATCATATGTCATAGCTCTATGAACTATCTACTGTATAAGTGATGACAGAAGGCCTGACACCATACACAAGGTAGGTATGTACAGAAAGTCGTCAAAAAGTGAAAGAACGAAAGTCTGGGTGGAAAGTTCACGAGATGGCCAACATACAAATTGTTCCAACGCATGGTGGCTTTAATATGGGTGATGATCAAGGTCGCGTATTTAATTTGACAAATAAAACTTGTGTGCGCAAACAAAGGCATACATTCTGAAATAAATCGAATCGAACCTTGAACCCATTTATGAGATAAAAGCTTTTATTTAGAACGGTTATAATACTCAAGAGGCTTGTCTTATCGTGGGCGTGAGTTTCGCCAATGATGCACAAAGTGGGAGGTATCGTTTTGGTGTTTCAGTCGCAATTCCGATCTAAATGTTCACTCCACATTTCACTCTGAAACCAAACATTCAGATGTATGAAACGATTCGACCCTTGTCCCATGTTCCTTGTACTCACTCTATGCGCGTGTCACCTTTCACATGCTTGCGTGGGTATAGTCTACCTTGATCCCCGAAACCGAGAGAGCATAGTCTGCGACACTATCAGACAGTATTGAAAGCACCGACAACAATAGGCTCAAACTATCTCGTTGATCAGACAGGCTTACGCCCAATTTGTGTACATCCCGGAATTGTTATCACAGTTGTATCTCGCAAAGCTGCGGTAGTCCCACTCATGCAGCTTACATTTGCATATAGACAGCCTCACTCCACAAGCGACAGAGCATGCCGATAACTAATCACCTTGACGCTTCGTCATTGTGTGTCACCCCCTTTCGAAGCCACACGAAAAAGACCCCTTCGTAGATGTGTCTGACACATACCCCACACAGCTGGTACGGTATCCATAAGGCATCGATTCGCAGGGTATCTAACGCTCTCTACAATCTCCGACTGTGAGCAAAGGGCGGCTGATTGGCAGTTCGAATACGCTGGGCTGCAGACACCAGTGCCACCGAGGGATGTTATCCGCTAACTACTTGCTCTGCCCCACACCTGTCAACGAGCAAGTAAAAACAAATGATCAGAAAAGCAACATCATTCAAACTTAGGAGGGAGAGAAAGAATCACAATACTACTCCTCTCCGGTGAATTACATAGTGCATAAAAATGATGGGATTTTTACGATGTAGATTTCTGAATATTTATGAGCGTTGACAACCGATATTGCGATGTACAAGAACCTTCGATATTCAAAAAAGGGTATTTCCAACAGAAAGATCTTCTGACAGCATATCAGGGATGCGAGGCCTGAAGTACCATAATGTTAGCAATTAACCACACCTCGACCCACTAGCAAAAGGCATTTTTAAATCATATACAATAATTATATCTGCCAACATTAGTCGGAACAATCACCGATGATTGCGTAGTTGCTATCACGCAAGCTCGCATGACTCTGCTCCAACTTCAACTTGATCGGTTGGATATCTCTAACTGATACAAATAACCCTGAGGTATGCTGGCATTTCCTCAGGTACTACATGCGATAAAACATAGCACCAGCATATGGGCAGAACAGAATATCTAAGAAGTGAAAGCACTCAACTGATACTTCGTCAAAGTTAATATTCAGGCTTCTGGTCGATAAACTTATACACTTTCACAAAACCTAGTAAACATGGGCTTCATAGCTCATGTGAATACACAATCTATAACGCTGCACATAATATTTTCAAAAAAAAAGATAATTTCATATTATATTCGCATTCGATACCAATACACACATTTACTGATGCGATAAAAGCCACAAAGAGCAAGTCTCCAGTTTACATACTCTTCGCATCACAGGCAACAATCTTGACAGTATCAGCCACCTCCTCGATATTATCTGTCTTGAATGTGGTATTGCTCAGGATGAAGGACCATACAAAATCACAGTAGTTGTAGGTGTGGAGCATCCCCTTGAAATTGCACTTGCTTTTGATCTTGTTGGTCAGACCTTGACTGATAGCCTCATCAAACTGAATAAATATCTGTGGAGAGTAGAGTTGCGCAACAACAAAATATAATATATACATTTAATATCTACAAATATATATATATATATATATATATATATATACATATATATATATATATGTGTGTGTGTAGTGTGTGTGTGTGT
>NW_014040541.1:137418-145512 GCF_001186125.1 Sphaeroforma arctica JP610
ATATTACTTCAAATATTGATATCATTTCGCACAAATTTGATTACGAGACTTATATAAGGTTATTCAATTTGAACTATATCAGCCAACGTAAAATGATGTCCTGTCGTGACAACTTGATAAGTACTGATATAAGTACTGATCATGACAACTCGATAAGTATTCTCCGGGGAAGAGTGCAAGGGAAACAACATCCTTGGGGGTAAAATTTATCCAGTAACTCAAACATATACCATATACAATACTAAAATTAACTATTACCCTAAAAGTATATTATATATATGCGCATAATCAGATTTGTTTAAGATATGGACTAGACCGTCGCCGCCTCGCCTACCTTCATCTGCATCTCCGCGGATATATGATGCGCTAGAACCAGCTCTTCCAAGGTATCATTCAATGATTGTCCTAGCGTACTCTGACGATATAACTCATAATTTCTAGACTCAGACATCGTGACCGCTTTTAATGATACATAGACAATGTGCCTTTATACTACGACTATACTGGCAAAATATGAAGGTCGATTGTACATTCTTATATTTTTGATATATATTTGATTACATATTATTATAGTGGGTTGTTTTGTGATGTGTGCATATATTTTTACTACATATTTACATAAATACATACAGCAGATGTATGTTTCTTTTTTTTTGAAAAACAACTTGGAAAGATACATATTTTTCACATATTTGTCTACAGAAGGCTAAATTACATTATTTTTTATTTTCTATTTTCAGACGGCTATGTTTTTTACAACAAAAATGCATCGATCCAAAATCAAAACAAGAGTTTGCCCGAACATTACTATGTCCTAGGTTCAATATAAATCAATGTTTTATATTGACAAAATGTATCAAATAACACTGTATCATCCCGATCGAATGCTCAATAAAAAACGGCTCCAGTCGTTGGAAAGGCCCACGTTCGAAGGATGGAATTCTTTCAACTGATGTACTTCTGATTGCGAGCGAGAATCGGAATCGTCGTATTTTGCACAAAATTACATACACGTATATATGTAGACAGTGAACACGTGAGAGATACGATACACTTCTAGCTTGATGGTATGTGTGTCACATAACGTTGTGATTGTTTTGGTGTAATATGTAAACATACATAAATAAAACAGATATATATATACAGATATAGGTATATATATAGATATAGGGATATATATATATATAATATATATGTGTGTGTATATGTATATGTATATGTATATGTATATGTATGTATATATATATGGATATGTATATACAAAATACATATGTGTGTGTTTGGATATAAATATATATATATATATATATTTATATATATATATATGTATATATATGTGTGTGTCTGTGTCTGTGTCTGTGTCTGTGTCTGTGTCTGTGACTGTGTTTTTGTGTGTGTGTATTCGTGTATATATATATATGTGTGTCTGTGTCTGTGTCTGTATATATATATATGTATATTATATATATATATATATATATATGTATATGTTATATTAATAGTCTCTATGTGTGTTTCTTTGTGTGATTTTGTAGTATATGTATACAAATGTATACATATATATATATATGTGTGTGTGTGTGTGTGTGTGTGTGTGTGTGTTTGTGAATATGTATAAATGTATACCTATATAGTGTGTGTGTGTGTGTGTCCGTATGTGTAGCAAGTACAATAGCTTCATTGTAGCCGGTGTATATATATATATATAAATATATATATGTGTGTGTGTGTGTGTGTGTGTGTTTGTATTTGTATGTATGTATGTATGTATGTATGATATATATATAAGCGTGTGTGTGTATGTGGAGCCAGTATAATGGCTTCATTGTAGCCGGTATAAGAATATATATATGTGTGTGTGTGTGTGTGTGTGTGTGCGTGTTTGTACATGTAGGTATGTATGTATATATGTATGTATGTATGTAAATATATATATATATATATATATATATATATATATATTATATTGTGCACTATTCAACTACGTATTTTCCCCGAACCATGCCGAACATTTGGACTGATATTTTTATATATTCCTCCGTAAGTTTTTTAGCAAGCCATTTCAATAGTTAATTTTATAGAGTTGCACAGTGCAACGAGTATAACGTGATGGTAAGCCATGTTTCTCAATTGACCAACCCTTTTGACTTGAAATTCACACTACGTACTGGGTCTGATATTTCTTACAAAAGTCCTCACTCCTATTCTTCGCTCCAAAACATTGCGATACAGACGTTGCCTTTGTTCTTCGAAAAGCTCCTGATTAGGACGCCTGGTCTGCTAGCTGTAGTGCTGACGGATCGGGATGGCGTCATACTCGAACAAGGTATTTGAATCCTACGATACTAGCCCAGGCCTAATATATATATATATGATCGTAGATCCGATGAATCTTACATCATACCCTATATATATGTGTGTGTGTGTATTTTTGTATTTGTTCTTTTTTTTTAATATTTATATTTTTGTACGTAGCGTTCTGTTTGTTCTTTATTTTTGCCCCTATGACTAAGCTTCGCTCAGTTTACTATATCCGAAATCTGCACTGTCACAATTAAACATAACATAGGAAATTGCAGCCTCGATATCATTGTTTGTAGTAGGCATGGATATTAACGTATGGGTGGACATGTACGCTGGGTATTGGGGGCCGATTCTAATGTAGGGAGTTTTGGAAGTACATTCGCACGAAAGCATAACAACAGAGCTTGCGAGACCAAAACTTGCTCATTTAGAGGTTACTACTATTTCGGGCATCCCATGATTTATAGTTTGAACCGTATGTTAGACACCATTCGTTTTCTACTGAATTGTAGTTTTCTGTACTTTCTGGTGAGATCTCTGGCAAAGTCGCATACCAGTAATCGCTTCCTTGTTTTTATATATAGTCAGGACTGGTTTGCCCGATACAGCGTTGACACCGGGCATGCTATCTGCTCTTTCGATCACCTCTGAGCAGGTATGTATGAGATGAGGAAAATATATTGTCATTGTTATATCTAAAGTTCCTTATAATCCCTCATGCTAGTTTCACAAACCACCTGCACACACACATATATGTGGATTTTTAATGCTATAACCGTCGCATGCACTAGCGCAGTATTTCTTAGAATACTCGGAATAATCTACTACATATATATATATTGAATATGGAATAGAGAAGTGGTAACTGGTGTGATATGAGACTTGTGCAGTGGTTATTTCAGGCAAGGTAGCCCGTAACCAAAACCTATTCGCATTAGTTTTCCTACCTCGTATAATCTCATCATAAGTAATTTCTCCCCCTAGGCAGGAAAATTGGGTTGCGGTCGAAATAAACGGGCCGCCGCGTTATATAGGTAAATTGGTTACTTCCAGTCTTTCCGAATCGTAGTCAGACTTTTCTCATGTGTGTGGTATATTAGGTTGTTGCTGTCTTCGCTCTTCGCGTGCATATGCGACCGCAGAGGTTTCTGAAAAGAACGTGATTTCAGGTGAAAGCTAAAATGTGTGTATTCCTTATATATTATGAATATATCAATCAACCAATAGAACGTCTACTTTCTTCACCTCAGCGATTTTCAGGTAGTTCATTTCAATCTGCTGCCGCTGATTGTCTCGTTGTTTGCGACATCCGATGCAAATACTGGTATGTGGGAGTAACATACAGCGTGTTCTTGCATGTTTGTGAGAATTGGCAACTGTGCTAACTGAGCTGCGAGTGGCTTTAACAGAGTTTAACAATCTGTCTATGCTACTTGGCTTTTGTACATCCATGTGAGTATATATGTTTGTGTTTGTACACATCTACATATATATATATATATTATGTATTCGTATATATGTGTGTGTGTGTGTGTGTATTAGATAGATGGATGGATGGACAGTTAGTTAGATAAAAGCTAGGTAGATAGATAGATATTAGCTACATAGATAAAAAGATCGATCGATAGTAAGATATGCGTGTCATTTTGTATATGGTATATATGTGTGTGTGCTTTTTTTATTTTCTTTCGCCTGCGCTTATTTTTTCTGTGCGTATGTTAGAAGTGTATCTGTAGATGAGGATGAAAGAGATGACTATAAATATGAATGCCGATGTGAATGTTGTACGTTTGTGTGTGCATGTATATAACTATGTTTGTCATTTAAAGCTTAAAAGCTATCGTCGATGTGACGTATCCCCTAGTTTTTTGGTATATGTTCATTTGCCAATTTTTGAGTAGACGTCGGTATGCTTCAGATATATATCTCGATCGATGTTGGTAGTATTGTGTTTTGTTCCATGCACAGCTTCACGAGGCATGCCCTCGATTGTAACGGTACACTCACAAGATTTCCTATTGTCTTTTCGTTTCCTAGGTGTTCTTCTAGATCTTGAGGATGAGATCAAGGCGGTGGTATCGCAGTTTGAATCGGTAACCAATCTGCAGGGTTGAGAGTACATTCGTATCCACGGCTCGTGAGGGAGACTACTCTGGCAAAGGGTATATTATAGAAATGTATAAGCAAGGATTTTTCACGCCCGTACTAGCATCAAATGTCCATCCGTTTTTAACCTGCATAGCCTTTACACTGGACGCATATGTCACGCTGAATCAAGCGGCTGAGATGGCGAATCGAGTCTGAATGGTTGGGGTTCTATTTCAAGATCGCACTGTCTGTATTATGACAGTTGTTTTCCTCAGTCTCATCAGGTGAGCGTGAAAAGCGATGTCCAAAAAGGAATGATCACGAGGAAGCATGGTATCGCAGAGCCTCGGATCATATCATGTAAGCTTTGATTCGAAAGTCGGTCAATATATAAACATCCCCTACAGGACAACCTTCTATTTACTTTGATTTATTGCTTATGCTTTGTACGATAGACTCTGTACGATCGAGGTCATATTATGTCTTGGACCTTTGACTCTGTGCGTGGTGTAAATCTGCGTTGAACATCGTATACGAATCCACAACGCTGTATCGGAAGCTATGGCTGCATCGGGATATAACGAGCAGCCACACAAATCATATCATCACGATGAATCGAAAAGCGCTATGTGCTGTCACACGTGCGTCCTGCGCATTGACATGGGCAACCTGGCTGTCATCGTTCCAAGATTTTGCGGAGATGACTGGATTCCGAATACCCTAGCATGTTGATTACATCATGATCTTGATACAATTTTGTCTGAAACTTTGTAAAGTTAGGACTTTGTTTCTGGCGTAAACGCTCTCTCGTCACAGTTCTTCGATATTGCTGTGGTGTGAGAAATCGCTTTCATTCATTGAATCACTTCTAGGAGGAAAGGCATCCTCAATCTCTTGAAGCACCCAAAAAATTGCTATGTACAACATTAGCGGTCATATTTCCAGTATCCAAATAGAAGCATACCGGTATATATGCTGTTATTTCCTATGATCCGCATAGGCATCTCTGACAACGTGTGATACTCTATCAGACAATATATTCTCGTGTTTGATCCGCGATGCGCAACTCCTCGCCCAATCTAGCCCGATTTATAGATTTCGTTAAGTTGCGATACAACAGCTTCTCCATGACTATTACCTCTACCGTATCGGATTTTGTACTTAATCCTGACAGCTTCCTCGCCCATGCCAGTGAGTTATTAACCGACCCTTTTACCTGTGCCAGCATAAGGGTCGAGTGTAATTGAGCCTCACTCATACCCAGAGTGTATACGTCGCCTACTTTTACGACGACGTGGCTGCTGGTTATGCCTGCTCGCACAGCAGCCGAATCCGGGGCAACGTATGTGACTTGGTCATTAATGCACTCAATACCAAGTGCACCCAAGGTGCGTGTCTTATTCTTCTTCCAGTTTGCAGTGTCCACATGGCATTTAGTTAATTCGGGTTCTCTCACCACAGTTAATGTGCACGACAGACTTTTATACATCTCCGATACGATACCATTCATCCCTTCCGTAAATTCTGTAACCGCCTTACCATTCACGAACAGTATCTCATCTCCAAATCGAATCCCCTGCACGCCATCCACAGTAGTGGACCATGCAGGGGTAGACTCGTAGGATAATAAACAAAACGCTCTCTTTTCGAGCATGATCATCACCATTCCATATCTCTCGGTATCATCTTTGCGCCTCAAATTAACTAATACAGGAGTGTGTTTACGGTCATGCACTTTCTTCTCTCTTGCGAAACTTTGCACAGATAGTTTCTTCAGCGAATCTCGGGTGGCCGGAACTGTTTTCGGTGTCCTGAATACCGATTCGACTGGTAGCATCTTAATACCTACTAAGTTATCGAAACTAGACTCAGAATAAGTAAAGAATGATTCTTCTGTAGGAGACTGCATTGCTTGTGGGGGATTGTTTTGGGCTTTCCTAACTTTCAGCATCGTTTGCTATGTTTTTTATCTCGACTAAATGAAACCACTAAGGACTTTATGAGCTCTTGTATTCTATTTAGGGTATTTTATATACCAGCAGAGTCCAGAGCCCAGAGGGCAGAGGTCTTGAACGACTTGTAACGAGAGTTATATATTATTATTTATTTATTTTTTTAAACTAACCCGAATGCGTCGGCACTCGGCTGGGTCGGGCTGTCGGCACTGTCGGCACTGTCGGCAGTCGTTTTAAAATAAATTGCAGTCGGCACGCGAAGCCGTGAAGGTGATCTCTCACAGTAATCAATAGTGCGACAAATTTTATTTTATTGCATATTTTTTAACAAAAATAACAATAAAAAAGCCTTTTTTTTGTATTTCTTTATTTTAATAAATTAGACGCCGAGTTTATATTTTTAGCGACGAACGCAAAAAAAAGAACGAAACTCATTGGTGATCAGTTGTTAGTTGTTATATATTTGCACAGACGTATTTCACACAATCGAACGCGAAGTCCAAAAGGCAAAAGTTGCTGGGCGGTATGACCGTGTTTCTGTCATGTGACAATACCGTTTCTCATCATGGGGTTAACGACATATCGCAAACTAGTCACGTCGTTTACCTTCCTTTTTTAAACAACCCCCCCCCCCCCCCCCCCCCTCCGTCTAGAGAGGGAGTAAGGCTACATAGCAGAGGCCCCAGCTTTCTATGTATATCCTCTCTATGTATTTATGTATTTATGTATTTATAATTTACATTTTACGACAATAATGAGACATGCATCCAGAAAACACTGATAAGTTCCAGCTGGAACTGGATTCAAGAGAGTAACATTTACATAAATACCTCTGGCCTGGGCCCGTGGGCCGTGGGAGTGGGGTGAGCCTCTGTCAGTCTGTCCTCTTGCACTGAGCCTCTGAGGTCTGGGACTCTGGGGCCTGGGCCCACTGGAGTCTGGGACTCTTTTGAGTCTGGAGACTACTACTTAGTACTATGTAAATAGATTCTACTACTCTCTACTTTAAATACTTGTAGTAGTATGTACGTGACAGTACATAGTTAGTGGGCCGTGGGGGATTCTCAGATTCTGAGTCCTGGACTCCAGGATTCCTCACAGGAGAAGCCGAGGCCGAGGCCCGAGGGTTCCAAACTTCCAGGCTGGTAGCCTGGTTCCTACTTCCTATTTTCCTATGTATCGAAATCTTACGAATTGTTTGACAAATCCAGAAATCTGAAATTCAGAATCCTACATACACAACCTATTTGATATTTCCTACAGTGTAAATAAAAAATGACTAATGTATGTGTAAGCACCCACACAGGGCATGCCGGCCACGGGTCACTATTAAGAGGTATAGCCAACAACTGTTATGGAATTTAATTTGAATAGACCAATCCAAATTTTATTTGGTTTAAAAATTCCGGAAGAGGCCGACGAGCATTATTATTTGTATAGATCGTATTGTACTTTGATTAGTCGGGAACAAATGAACATCGGGTTTCAGACTTTCAGTTTTTTCGGAGCCGAGCAGTGTTTTTTTTGATATTTTCATTTTCAAAAATACCCAAAGAAATGAATAAAATGAGCTAAATACATTCGCAAATATATCGATCCATGCTATCTTGTATTGCAAACTACAAATAAGGCCATCCGTTTCACTATCACAAGTTCACAACTCACAAACAAGTCAATCTGGTGCTTCTACCGTATGCTGAAGCCTGAATGACGTTGCAATTCAGTTCTCCAACTTCAAAATAATTTC
>NW_014040541.1:147997-155475 GCF_001186125.1 Sphaeroforma arctica JP610
GTGTGTGTGTGTGTGTGTGTGTGTGTGTGTGTGTGTGTGTATATATATATATATATATATATATAGTATTTGTGCTCATGTGTATAATTTTTTTGACAAGCATAAGTTGGTGATCTGCGTCTAGCAAGGGACATTTGTGCCGATTCTATGTCTACACCAGGCTGCAAGGTTGTAATCATCAAGCTTATCGTCTAAAATCTTCAATATATATTACACTCTCGTGAAAACGTTTGTCACAGCATGTGTTGAAGTCAATCTCTGACATGCTTAATTGACCACCCGCATGGGCAAACCATCACCCAAGTTTTGACAATGGCCTTGCGGTATGTACTCGCTTTATGTGAGAACGGATTATAAACCTTACAAATAACGGTATTTCACTATGTGAGTATATGCATTGTGAGGCAGACCATCGATCTATGATCAATAAATACATATTTCCAGCACGACACGCTAGTGTCCGAATATTTGTACCAGTACCATGATCACAAACACATAGTCATTGATTATTCGAAGACCATTCGCGTACACTTAGATATCATCTAAACTGTACCCCTTGCTCTGTTCTCAGATTGAATCACATCCCAATCGACTTCTTCGTAGGCGATAAGCACACAAGTATGATTCAACCGTTTGTAGATGGTTTCAAGCACAGAGTGCATGGCGTGCCGGTGACTGAGCCCTTCGGGTCGCACCATACCAAAGTCTGGTTTGCTGTGTACGATCACGGTATCCGCATGGTAGTAAGCACAGCCAACATACTCGACTGTGACTTTCACAAGAAGAACCAGGTGAGGCATTATGTTTCGTTGTGTCCATGGCACTTGCATAGCTTAGTGTGATCCAGGTATCTAAAAAGCGTGCATGAATTGAGTGTATGTTGTTCTTATGTATCATTAAGGTGCGTGTATTTTCATGTAATGTGTAGTTGATTGATATGCCGATACGTGTTCAGTTGGGGTGTGCACGATAGGGGTTTTCACAATGTGCTGCCGTATCTAGTTTCCTGTGTGCCTATCTTCAACGGGTAAGTATAGTTGATGGTTGCGCTCGTGGTTGATTATAAACTTTATCGAATGCAATCTATTCACTGACTGAAATTGTTGGATATCCACACCACACCCACATACATATGTATATATACTCATTTTATGCTCGATCATTTCGCTTCCGTTAACACTGAGATCAGCAATTGTGTTGGCTATGTCATAGGATCGCTCGCAAGGTATTATACTTGTGCCGTTCTGGCCCATTGAGCTATACATGATACCGGGCCTATGCTCTATGCATATTATTTGTTTCTATGCCCCCATGATACATATCAACTGTATCAAAGTGGTGTATGTACATACCAAATACTTCCTTCAACAGCGCAATTGTCAATACATGTTGCAATAGACTTGTTTCGAGTTTGCTCTAACCCTCCTGCAAATAAATGAAATGCAACCTCAGGGTAACTACGTGCAGGACTTCCCGCTAAAGGTGGATCAAAGTATAAATCCCTCAAGATTCGAGAAGTCTTTAGCTTCCTACTTTGGGTATGTTTCTTGGAAACTATTGTGTGCTTTGTATGTAGATATGTGTGTTGCGACTGTCCACTTAAAGCGTAGTATACGTGTATCTTGTCTACTTTCGATTCTGGACCGTTGCTTCAAAATTGCATCTTATGCCTACCGACTTTACTTGCGTTAGTGGAAAGCTTTCTACCTTTCCGTTCGTTGTGCTATCTGCTCGTGCGCCAAGTCCGCTTTTTCAAACAAAATGAACGCATACATTGTCTCAGTCGCAATAGATATGACTTGTCGCACAGTATTCCAATACCGTCCGCCTCCGTGGCTGATTTCTTCGGCTACAAAGGAGGTTTTGATGTGTGTGTGTATTCTTATTTATACGAGAGGTATTCAGACCTACAGCACGTGCATGTCAACCACTTCGTGTATGACGCCTACGGAGTTCTCATAAATCGCATGTAAGTGGTTGATGTATATGGGCACTGTGAGACTGCTCTCCATATTCGGCTATGTATGATAGTATGTCCTATGTACATGGATTATAGATGTGCGCGTGTTGTTGTTTGTTTCGCTGCACCATTTTATTGGTGCGAACATGTCCTGTATATTATACAATCGCTTAGGTAGTCAGTGTGTATAGTTTTAAAGTATAGTGATGATAGGAGGCAGCGGTGCTGTCAATTCAATGGGTAGATCAATCGTGACGTAAGCCTGGTTGTTGTCAGGTCGATGATTGCGCGCAGTGATTGTACAGTCATATTTGACGATTAGCACTCGTGAGATTCAAGGCAGTTCATTCAGGTAAAATCCGGAGACTTAAAGAGATATATAAATGATATACATAGGATGGATGGAGGTGGACGATGGGTTTACTTTCGAGTATATCGAGGAAGATGATTCAGATTTAATACACTTCGCAAGTACGTTGTCCTTGAAAATGTTCTTTACTGTCTACTTAGAATCTGAAATCACCAATTTGCAACTGACTTCCACAATTTTAACGCACCAATATGTTTCTGCTTGCTACAGACAACCGTGCTACAGATACAAAGTCAATGGCAGTCTGTCGACCCCAATGGAAGTGCTCAAGCGGTACGACTATACACTGGCGATAGCCCACTTTGTACCACACATCCCCGGGAGATATAAGCATGCCTTGGCGGAGTCCAGGACCTATGGCCTAGGTAGGCTCACGCATCTTCTGAGTGGGACCAATGTAGATGATCAGTTTCTCAATGAGGACAGCAGTATCGACTGCCAATTCTCAAGGTATGCCTCTGATTGATAGATGAATATATGTATCTGTGTGCAGGGATGTCATGCGAGGGTAGGCAAGCGCTCGATGTGGGCTTACTGCATAGTCAACACTACTTTGGTAGCAAGTTGCATAATTAATATTTCGTTTGCATAAAGGTATATTTTAGAGGACGTTCTTTGACCTTAGCATACCGTAAACGCATATTTAGTCCGCGTGTTATACCATTCACCGTTCGCTAAACAATCTGTATAGTGGAGCATTGGTGCCGTGTGCAGGTATGAGTCCCATGGCGTACAGGCACCTTGATCACCTCTTGAGTGATTCAATTCAGCGTAAACCCTGTCGCCTGTGTCTCGTCGAAATATGTACAACCACTGGTGTTGTGTCAAAAGGAGATTTAATACTCGACCGACAATAGCTTTTATTTCTACACTATGAAAAACATTCATTCACCTATTATTATTGTGCTGTCTTTCTTGGCTTGTGAGGCTACATAGTACATCTGCGTTCGGCTTCATGATATTCAGTTGATGAGCTGGTAAACCCTATGTAACCAATGCAGTCATTACTACTTCCTATTGGAGTATACTTGTTTGAAAATCTTGAGCATGCATGCTCAACTAATATCTCACCTGCACTGTCTAGCTTAGGATCCTGGCAGGAGAAGACTACGTTCGAGACATTCACCACCGCTCTAAGGACCAATAGAAATGGGGGGGAAACGAGCAAAGCCGCCATTCGATTGGTTGTGCCCACAGTCAATGAGGTCGCGCAGTCTATCGAAGGGTGGGCTGCGGGTGGTGAAATCCCTATTTCTTCCGCTAACCACAAACCATTCCTAACAAAGCTGTACTACAGGTATATTTTTGTGTTTTTCATCACATATCAGCATTTGTACAATGCAAACAAGTCTGCGAGGTGTGTGAGTACTGGACAAATATATACTGTTACGTGTCAAATATATCGGGTATTGATTTCGCAGAAACCTTATGCATATCGATCTCTGTAGATTAAATGTATGAAGGTTTTACCAGAACTTTACTTACGTTCAATGATTTAAAAAACGTTACCAACCCTCGTGGTCTTATAATATACAGTCTTGTAGTAAGGGCAAGGTGGTTGTCTGATAGGGCAGTATCTTCACGATAGACCACAAAACGTTCCCAACTTTCTGTGACGCATGACTCGTTTCCAGATTCGCCTATGGCGGGGAGTTAAGGCCGGGTGAACGAGCCTCGCGCGAACGTGCTATGCCGCACATTAAGACGTACACACTGAGGAACTGCAAGACTCACGAAGTCGCGTGGTTTGTTCTGACATCGGCAAACATGTCTGTGGCCGCCTGGGGTCAGGATCAGAAGGGAAGCAGATCAATGTATATCCGAAGCTTTGAGGCTGGCATTCTGATTGAACCTGGTGTGTGCATACAAGTTTTGGGTTTATATGGGTAGACGAAGGGTTCTGAGTCGAGTGAGTGTATATGGGTGCGAATGCGTGAGGGTGGTATGGATTGTAAGCGGATTTGTATCCAAACGACTGCTCTATTAGCGTTAGCGTGGGTCGTGCAGTGTGGGGTAGCAGGTAGATCATAATACGTACACCGAGAAAACAAGTATACTCTGGGCGATCATGCTGCTACCAACGGTACTACTAAAGCTGATTTGAATGCGCGTGCTTCACTTGCATGTGCGTGTGCGTATCTATAGTGCGTTCCTGTATATAGTATTTTAAGCGTCTGAGCTTTGTCTGCGCTTGATAGGTACCTGTTCTGGCGTGGAATGATGTGGGTTCGAATTGATATTCAATTATGGTACAGATAGATACAATAGTACGTTTGTGCGTCCTGATTGCATTATCCTGAATGCGCAATTGGTTTTATACCAGCGAATTGCATTGATCTGTGAATTTTTGTGTGTACAATATTCAGCATGCGAATGGGAGGTTCTATGTATAGACCTGTGTAAACTATTTTTTTCAGCTCTGTGGTACAAAGCGTGAATATATGCTCTCAGGGTTCGTTAACATATATCGTTTTGTTTGCGTGTGAGTCACTTGATAGTTCATGGGAGCTCACTCTATCAACAAAACGTAGCCATGCGCTTGTTGGCTTTGTTTTCTGCGTACTTGACATCATTATCGTGCCATTTAGAGAGCCGTCCATATTTGTCTCGTGCAATTTATGTATGACATGTTGAGCTGTGCTCTGTTGTATTTAGCCATATTTAGTCCTATATCTGGCCCATACCTGCGTGCTGTATTGGGTACGGTAAAATCAAAGTAGGTAAACGTAATACTTATAGCTATATATCACATGGTCACGTACCCTACTGGCACCTCGTTCATGTGTATTGAACTTCTCATGAAATTATGCACATGCTTTTGTAAGTAACGGTATGTGTGGGGCGGCAATGTGGCAATTTTGCAATCTGTAGTATGTCTAAAGCCACAGAATATTTAGAACTCTATATGTTGCGTCGTCCAAAACGCTGTAACCCATCGAAAACTTTCATGAGAAGCTCTAACCTACCCTTTGAATGTCTCACCACCGTTCGATCTTCACATCTAATCCGCATTAAGTTCACTCTTTCATGCACTATTGGTTATATGCAGCGCTGTTGAATACCAACTTGGCGGGAGCTCTCCAGTTTACCAACACACCGTCGCAAAGCCTTTATTCGATGGAGGATAAGGCCGCGCTACTACGTGTGCCAGCTAAAGTCAAATTGACATGCCAGCCGTACAGTATACCCACAGAACAATCAGATGACGTCTGTAAAGATTACCTCCAATCAAAGCACGATGATCAAGGAAAAAGCCAATTAAGTAGCGGGGTGAATGGCAAA
This sequence comes from Sphaeroforma arctica JP610, assembly GCF_001186125.1. NCBI lineage: Eukaryota > Ichthyosporea > Ichthyophonida > Sphaeroforma > Sphaeroforma arctica. Next base: position 153,610 of record NW_014040541.1, read on the forward strand.
GGTACTGTTCCGGGAGTGTACGGCAGACAAGACTTGTGCGCGAGCTGACAACATCCCATATGAATGCCTCGTCTCTGAATGCACACGGGTGGGTAAGCCTATGCATGCCCTCTCACGGGTAAACCTATGCATTCCTTCTCACGGGTAAACCTATGTACGCCTTCTCACATACGCCACCTACTCGCTCACAAACGTTGCAGATGATACCATCACGCTGTATTTACCTTTACCGCACGAAGTCCGCAATGCAACGCCTTACCCGTGTGGATATGGCAGCAGCACATACTCCCCTGGCTCACTGGCATGGGCCCGCGACTACAGCAATCGGCCGTGGGCGTCCACAATAAGAGATGTACACGGACAGACATTACTACAGAATAGTACGGTATGTTGCGTACTTGCATTCTGTGCTTGTTGCATAGTTGTACTTCGCTTTTTGATTTCATCTAAAGGAATGTTGATGTCTAGGTCTATGTATGGCTGCCTATACAATTGATATGTATAGCGTCTGTGTGTTCCACCTCGTATATTCCGATAACACCATGACCAACTCATCAAATATTTCTTATGTATTTATGCTTTTTAGGTTCATCAACATATCAAATTGACTTATAAACAGATATATGCCAGATATATACCAGCATGTTGTTGATACCAGCTTGTCTATATATTAATTTCGATCCAAGAAATTGTGCGCATGTTTTTATGATTTTGTATGCATGACTGTACAATCAAATACTGATCGACAAGACATATCATAATACCTTGATATTTATTAAATACCATAGAGCGGATACCAGCCCAGTCCTATAGATCTCTCAAGAAGCACGGTCGGCGCAGAACCACCAAATGCTGCTGTTATATACAATACTCTACCGCGAGTATCTGCCAAGGACACGTCTGTGAGCATACCTGCGAAGCCTTCATCTGGAAAGTCTCCGGAGGCTCCCCTAAAAGTCAACCTACACGGTACAATTGATCTGACATAGTTTTCCCAAACTATACGCTACCATGGGGCAGTGCCACAGAGTGTCCGTGACTAGCACCCAAATAGATGCCCAGAGGCTAGGCTACATATACATCCGACTGAGTCTGTGCGAATAGCGACAGCTCAATCGCATACCAGCGCTCGCTTGAGCGGTCTTTCGATGCGACAGTGGTCATCTGGGCAGGAATGAGAACCTTCAGCTGTCTTGAATCCTCGCCATGTCTTGTCAAAAGCGTTTTGTATCAAGACTTAGTCTACTGGGCGTCCCAAGGTTACAGTACACAGGCACATACATTCACATACATTGTACTGCCCTGAACGCGTGAAGACTCGCGAAGAATCCGACAAAGAAATTGCCACGCATGGCCTCCCATAACAAACTTCTATCATACCAAAAGCTGGACGATTCGCCTGATCACTTGTAGAGCCAATCCTATGATTGGATGACACACATGTGTGGCTATACTGAGTGCGTTGATGCCGCTCTCCCCGGAAATTCGACACGAGCCTATATTCTTGTAGGGAAACAATTGATCTTATGTGTGCACATGCATATGTCTGCAATAAAATCTGAAATTGCGATCGTGGACGCATATAGAACAGTATACATCACAAATTTATAAAACGTTGTACATGTCACGTCCAGTTTCGGAGATGTATCTATTGAATCTCTACTATAAGCATGTATTACTAAGCATGATATGAAATTGTATACTGTACGTGAGTGTCAGATAAAACACACAAGTGAACACTTGCGTGACACTCGTACGTATGTACATACGCATACTGATATATACCTATGCATAAATTTGTAAAAACATATATTTCTTAACATACATCTACTATATATAAACATATATATATATGTGTGTGTGTGT
>NW_014040541.1:156939-161215 GCF_001186125.1 Sphaeroforma arctica JP610
CCGCGAGAATATGTATATTCAGGGCTTGTTCGTGTAAACATCTATTTGTATACATAGGTATATGAGCACTAAAATATGTACCCCTACACGTATACCTACATATGCATAGCTATCTCCATAGTATATTTTCCTTGGTAATTTATGGAGAACAACTGCTTTCAAAAAGCTCGAGCATATCGAGACGTGATTTAGAACGAACGTTCGCACATTTACTGCGTCTAAAAATGAGACTTGACAGTGATAAGGAACGCGTGTCTCGTCTTTCGTACTATTTGAAAGCAGGTTACTGATATGAACGATAAATAGATATATTTTTCTTGTCAAACTAATATATCATTATATGGACCTAAGGTGGACACTGTGACTGGAGTCTGGACTACGAAAGCGGAAAGAATAAAGATGGAGGAGTTCAAGCGTGGATTGGAGGAATCTTTATTATAATTTACTCAGCCTCCTAAAATATTATAATCAATAAATCATACATGTATGCTTGACTAGGGTGCAATATTTGGGTTCTTAGGTTCAATATTTGACAACTATTTCGTTTTTTAAAAAGAGTCGTATAATTTTTTTTAATGTACGTTGTATCCTTTTTTAGACATTTACGTTTAGCGTATACAGCGCTGATGTTCGTATTTTCCCCGTGCCCGCCAAGCATCTTGTGTTGATGACACTGAACTATCAAAGCGTTATTTATGTATTTACTTTGCCGGGCTGCCGGCTGTTTGGCGTTGGCATGTTGATCTAAAATGTACTTTTTTTTAGTAAAAATATTTTTAACGTTTACCGTGTAGTACCTCTTGTAATAATTATATTACAAGAAGAGACCTGAAAAGTGAAAACACCGTGTAATATCAATATTTATATTCCAAAAAAAGTATAAAAGTTTTAAAAAAACCAATATTTAAAAAAATATATAAAATATGGCAACTTTTTTATAAGTCAATGTAAGGCAACAGTAAAGCACTATCGCTGTTTGATTGGACAAATCAAAATATTCCAGGCCACTAATCCAGCGAGAAAGCACAGCTGGATCCATATATGGAGTATGTGAATTGCTTTTCCATTTTACCAATCAGCCAGGTTGCCAGTAACCGTTATTGTGTGCACAACCAACGACGGGTCGACACTCGACAGCCAACGACGATTGATTTCAATATTTAATTTTTGTAAAAGTACAGTCTTCGACGAGCACTGATACTCTGTGATACAAGCGTGCGCTGTTTATATAAAGGAATTAAACATCGCGGGCGTAGTTACGATTGGTTGGAAATTTAACTCGGCTTTTGATTTCTGAGTGTTTTATTTCTTTATTTCTTTATGAATTGATATTGATTCGAGTAGAATTGATGGAGAGCACGACAACCTCAAGCGTGAGTCGGTGTGACAATCTATTTGAGTGTTTGTACACGTATTGAAGCATGTGTATAAAAGCAAAAACTGCTATCAGATACACCTCATTATCCACGCAGGCAGTTCATTATACACCAGCGAGTTTAATTATACAGTCTTATAGAGACAGCATACATATATTCAAAATAAATTCACAGGTTATGCTTAGAATCATAAAAAGTAAAGTTTTCGGTGGCAGCAATGTCAAGACTAATAGCCAGCCGACGTTCTTACAGAACGAGGACGATGCTGCAATCATGAACATGGCAACAAGCCCTCGAGGTGTCAGTAAGCACTCACAATTCGACTTGCACGGAAAGGGTGTTGAGCTTACTTTCCCACACCACCAGGTGTTGAACATAGATGACGTTTCGAGTAATTCTAGCGGCAGCAATTCGCTTTCATCTTCGCCATCTTTACCGCTCTCCTCACAAAATAGTGACATTAATAACCTCTCAGTGCCACTTGTGGTCTCAAATACTACGGTGAACGTATCGAAATTGTTTACAAATGAGTACCGCAGCTCCGCCGCTGCTACCGAGTACACAATCATCCGTACCATAAATAGCGGATCTACAGCAAAGGTGCAATTGGCGTACCACCAGAAAACAGACAAGCACGTAGCGTTAAAGATTATGGCTAAAAGCAAGCACGACTTGAAGTACATGAATCGGGAAGTCTCGATTCACAAGCAACTCAACGAGCTTTGCCGGGTACAAAATTTGTCGCATCAACACGTCGCAGAGATTTACGAGGTCATCGAAACCCCGCATCACTTTGTGGTAGTCATGGAATACCTGGCTGGTGGTGACCTATTTGATCTTGTGCCACCAAATGTTGGTTGTTCCGAATTACAAGCCCTTACATATCTCAGCCAAATAAGCACTGCCGTTGCCCATATGCACCGTTCAGGGGTTGTACACAGAGATCTCAAACCAGAGAACTGTGTTTCGGATGGCAAGGGAGTGATTAAGCTGGTTGACTACGGGGCTGCAAGCGAAACCACCGGTGCGATGACCTCCGCAGGTACCATTCCGTATATGGCGCCTGAGGTGTTCGACAAGTCTAACGCTCCCAACTGGAACTTGAAGGCTATTGATGTGTGGGCCATTGGAGTATTGTATTTTACCCTGTTGACCGGAAGATTTCCATGGGCCATGGCTGCGGAGGATAGAAGCCCAGAGTATCGGATGTATCTAGATGGCGACCTTTGCAATAAGTATCCCTGGAACAACTTTTCTGAGGAGTCAAAGCAAATCATCACCAGCGCACTACACACAGACCCGGCCAAAAGGGTGACTATCGAAGAATTCAAAGCAAGTATTGATAAGCAACTATACAGGATGCAATACCAAACGCCTATGGCCGCTCCAATGGCGTAGAGGGAACAAAAATAGATAACAAAGGAAGAAAAAGAAAAATCTAGAACGACGACGGGAGAGAAGTTCACTCGGCATGTTTTGTCAATACGCCGAATGTAGTTGCTACAAAAATAAAAGCACATCTGAAATTCCAATTCACTATATTGATTTTGCTATATCTTTATTTTATTCTTTGCGGCCTAGACATAGTCAAAACTGCTCAAAGGTCAGCTTGAAGCCTGCGCACTATCTGTGTCTGTAGATAACAAGTAGGCAACATATGGCGGGCATCTCCCATCACGGCTTCGTCCATCACCGCTTAACGTCTCACCGATTCACACCTGTGGTGGATGACACAGTAATCATTCATCAAGCTAACCATTTCACACTATGTAATTTGAATGTAGATATTGATTGGCGAGTCTTAGTTTGAATATAATAAACTGTATAGGTGCAATGTTACAAGCCGACATCCGACATCCGATTGCATGCCAGCGATACGGGATAACCACAAACACTCGCGTACACGTATTCACAAATTTATTGGCCATTGCTATGTACAATACATTCTGGGAATTTACATAGATCATCAGTAAAAATAGACTATGTACCTCGCACTAGCTTGACCGTAAATGCTTACAAATTTACCGTTTTTATCATCAAGCCCACCGGAGTTTCTTTGGCGAGCGTGCGCGGTGTTCATATACATAGCAGCCTGGTAATAAAAAGTCGAAGAAATGCCAAAGCTTTTAGCTCGTCCAATCAAAGTGTTTTATAAAGCAAATACAAAACTAAAAAAATAAAATAGAATATTGCCTTCTAAATTATGTACACTAGAAGGCTTATGATGATCGCAAAAATTATGTACTACATGTACTTACAATTATACCTGGCCTTCAATTGAAACAATAGAAGGCTTATTATCTGACTATCTATGTTTTAGGGTTTTAGAGATGCTGCCGACATTTGAGGTAGGACTGGATGGCAAAGGCAATCCTAACGCTAAGGTACTACAAGCAATTAAAAATATCTAGGAGCTATGTGAAAATGAATTATACTTGCATCAATGAAGACTTTTAACAGCGCAAAAACACTTGATTGCCGAACACTCAAAACAAGCATATAAGCACCAGTAACTTTGTTGTCTGAATCATAGACTCCGGTATGTGTATGTGTGTATGTATGTGTGTGTGTGTATATATATGTATGTGTATGAGACAATGGTATGTGTGTGTGTGTGTATATGTATGTGTATGAGACAATGGTATGTGAATGTGTGTATGTATGTGTGTGTGTGTGTATGTTTATGCGTATGTGTATGCGTGTGTGTATATATGTGTGTTTTGTATCTGTGTCTGTGTCTGTGTCTGTGTACTTGTCTGTGTCTGTATATGTGTCTGTGTCTGTATTTGTGTTTTGCCTATGTCTGTATCCGTGTCTGTGTCTGTGTCTGTTTTTGTGTCTGTGTCTGTGTCTGTGTCTGTGTCTGTTTCTGTTTCTGTATGTCTGCGTATACATATAAA
>NW_014040541.1:168539-184953 GCF_001186125.1 Sphaeroforma arctica JP610
ATATATATATGCCTCTGTGTGATGTGCGTGTGTGTTTGTACGTGTGTGTGTGTGTGTGTGCACGTGTGTGTGTGTGTGTGTGCACGTGTGTGTGTGTGTGCACGTGTGTGTGTGCACGTGTGTGTGTGTGTGTTTGTGTGTTATAACCGCAAGTTAAAAAAACTACTATACACTGATTCATCTATCAGAACCGATCTTACTCATATGCATACAAAGCCGAGTATTGAACATTCGCCCTTCTCACCTTGGATGAGATGGTATTTGGGGCTGCGGTCCTTACACCGTTTGACTGGCGAAAATCTGTTAATCGTGTGATCAATTCACCTTTAGTCCCACCCACCGGTAAACCCAACTCCCGACATCGCTGTTGCAAGTCAGGTATTTTCAGTGACGAAAACATATCGATCAAAGTTAATAAGTTATCTCATTTAGATGCCTACCCCGACGTTGCAAAAAAATACATAAATACGACAATATGTAGTATTGAATAATGTGGCAGACTCGGCCTTGCATTTTACCTCGGTCAAAAAACCTCCAAGCAGTGCCTTCAAACCGATTTTAGTACAATATGCCGCTTTTAGTTCTGGTTGGAGCGAGCCGCGATAGACTCATAAAATAGCTTTTTTTTTAAATAGCCCTCTTGTAGCTACATATCAACACAATAAGGTTTCAAACAGTTTATTAGACATTCCTCCGAGCTCTTCCAGCACAAATGCTCGGATATCCCTACTGTACAACCTATAAGCATATTCTCTCAGTCAACCACATAACTACCAGAACCCAGGTCATATTATATCTTCCTTCATCCTCACTATGCTGGTCCATCGTCCACGACACCTTCCATACTAGGTAACTCCTCTGTCCTCTACAGTAGTCCTCCAATCCTCTGTACAGCATAGCTAAGCCCTGGCGTCTACAAGCTCCTCTCTCCTGTTATATCAGCTCCATCAGTATGATTATATCAGTTCACTAATCACTATGACAGCTCCTTCTCCATCCTCCAAGTGGTAGACCCCTGTAGTTCGGTACCTAAGTCTAGTACCGAGCTATACCCTTGCGGTTATTACATTTCCCCAGGAACGAGCAGACTCTGGCTGCAGCGTTGCCCAAGGCACATATAAGAACCATCCGAAAGCGAATCGTTTCGCTGTATGGATGTAAAACAAGCAACATGGTACTATGTTCATTGTATACTGTATAAAATATAATATCAATAAAGATATGATAAATACGATGTGTGGAATACTGAGTGTTAGAACGAAGACATAGACTCCGGCTGGCCTCCGCGAATTCGGGAATCCTGCTTGGCTCGCCACTCATCCAACATCTTACGGCGGAAACTACTGTCTAATGTAAAGCGGTATCCTTGTTGATAGCACTACGCCACCAGGGCACAAATCGTTTGCCTATATGACGCGCGACCAGAACCTCATCATGTGAGCAAGATCAATCCAGCGAGACCAGTAGGTATTGACTCCACGCTGCTATAAGTGTTACTTGGTTTTGACCACAACGGTTCATCAAAAGACTTCGCTTGTTGATCCCGCGCTTGTGCTCTTGTCACGACTGCGACACAGCAACCCAATAGACAAACACCAAGACGGTGACGGCAAGGGCTTGCCATTATCACCTCCTCAATAGGCAGTACTACTAGAGGCACATCCACCAACATCCGACAAAAACAGCGGAAACCACGTAGCGCCAGACCAAACAGGTACGACCATAGCCGCAGAAGCTTTATCACAGGACTGAAGATAGTGTAGAAACCAAAAACCCGAAACGCGCGGCGGACACGCCCATCCGAAATCCTCATCAAGAGGAATAGTAAATGCATCACCGCCCCAAGTACCGCCACATGGATCGTCAGAAGCATAGTAGGGTATTTGCGCATTCCGTCGGTTAGCGAACAGGTCAATAGCAACCCCATGCCACTTCTCCATCACCCGTCGAACCCAGGCAGGGTGCAAGCGCTGAGTACGCTTCTCCGATGAGGCTGGCACACAACCGGCAACAGGCAACGTAAATCTCTGCTCATTATCGCTGTTGTCATCACAATCCGCAGGCATCGGCAAGGTATTGTCTGGGTCCGGCAACTCCGACGGCCAGGCGAACGACACTCGCTGTTGTAAGATTCGGTCTATTAAGGTGATACTAATGACTTAGAATAAATAAACGCGTAAGATAAATTCTAAGTATCGTGTAAATACCAAAGTATATAAACAAAATGAGACTTTTAGTAAAGTTGGGTATGCCTCATGAAAACAGCAATACCCTGAGGGATTGTGCGGCTGAGACATTGCCAATATATAATCCTCTCGGTACTGTTTCCGCCGAAGGGATTTTATTTAGTGTTTCGTTGTCGCTCTATTAGAAACTACGGTGTGTTTCATTGGGGCGAATCTGAGAGACTCATAAAATTCTATCTTTAGACAAAAAGAAATAAAAAAATAAAAATACTCTTCATGTCCTTAGTTCTTGTCTTAACCAATAACTTACCACTTATCAAGAATTACCGACTTAGCCTTCATCAGACTGGCACATCTGGTTGGCTGATCGGAGGATCAACTAGGTAACGTTAATAGTCCTTAGAAACCTATATTCGGTTGAGCCATCTCGCTACCGAAGTATTCAGATATAAATAAAGTTGGAAAGTAAATATAGTTCCTTCTAAGGCGTTAATATCGCCTTAATAGACCGAATCTTACACATGTAGGTGTGAAGGACAACCCCCAACACATTGAACGGCTCCAAAATGTAGGCAATATTTGCGCCAACACAACCCATGATCTCCAACGCCCGCCAAGCTCGACGCTTCATAATGTTCGTTGTGTCGGGAGGCAATGGTTTACCATTTAACAATGTCTCCAAGGGTTAGTGATCACTATGGGTTGGCAGTGACAACCAAGAACGCATCGCCATAAGAGCAATCTTATGAAGCACAAATTCTGTCGCCGACAACTCCAAATTCAACACATGGTAGTTATTCATGGAAGGGGGTAACTTCGAAGAATAAAACCCAAAGCAGAAGAGATAATTCATTATGCCATGGCTTTTATCCTAAATAATAGAATCCATAGCCAAATGTTCATCCACAAGCTCCAAAGAAAGCTCTTGGCCCTTCGTCACTCGTATAGACTTAGTCTTTCACCGAAGTAAGGGTTCAGTCAACGGAACACCCTTCTCTTCTAAATACGCCACCAAATTATTCTGGGCTACTGCCGAACCATGCAACGCCGCACGCAATTCCGCTGTAGGCATCTTCTTAGCCAACCACTGACGATCGACCTCAGCTTTCCACCCTGCAATCGTCTCTTCCATCCGCAAAATCTCCTTAAGCGCTCGGCAGACCATGACCGCTCCTCCAATGGCTACATCACATGCGTCCGGATAAGCATGCAATTTTTCATGCTGCTCCAGCGAATAAAGACAAATCCCATTCGTGAGAAGCCACATACATCGATAATACGCAATCTGATATTCCAAATTCATGTCAATCCTGGATCCCTTGCGAGTTTGATTAGTCAACGGCACCAAAAATGTGTTCAACCTGGGGATACTACATGACTACCACGCCATCATGCACACAAATGTAATCAACTGATCCTTGTCAGCTGGAAGGTCAATGCTAGCTATGCCTTACATCCGCTCATCGTCGATAATAACAAATGTAAAGGTCGGTATCCTCTAGGCTGACTATACGATACCAAGACGTTTAATTCAACAACGCACAACGCTTTTATTTCATGTCCGTTATCTCGTATGTCTGGGATTACACGCTCGTCTTGAGGTGCGTCCTTTTTTCTTAGTAACAAGACCCGGTATGCTTGTCACTTAACTTCAACCTTTGGTTGCACCTTGCATGTATGCTTGTGTTAACCTCCAGTCCCGGTACAGTCCTTCAATGGAGATCTCTCGTACCTTGTCCGGGTAAAATTGATGCATATCAGCGTACAGAATCTCTTTATCTCTCCTATGTAGGTTTAACCAAAAGATTGTTTGCACTCATAGTACACACATGAATAGTTTGTCAGGTGACATCTCTTGAGTTTGTGCCCGTGACATGAGTGTGTCCTACTCTAATAAGTAGTGGGACACCGGCGTTCCTTCTTCCGGTGGTATCATGATCGATACAAGCAATTCCGGTCGAGGGTCCGTCGAAAATAAGTGGACGATCATCTCACTCTGCTCTTCCCACGTTTTCAGCTTAGTGATCGCTTGTTTCGCCTTCTCTAACTTGTTGTACCTGTAAGAGGACGGCTTAAAGCTCTGCTGCGCTGCTTCGAACCATAGGTTCTTCCGTAGATTGGCTGTAAGCATAATCTATCCAAAATCTTCCAAAGATCTAGATAACAACGTCAGACTGCTAGTATCGATTGGATCCTTCCGGTCCTTTCGATCAGATATGTATGTCGTTGGTTGTTTACCTATATCCTTTACAAACTTCTTGCCTTCCACAGCCTTCTCGGTCTGAATCACTCTTAGTTTTGAATCAATTTAAGTCTGGAAGTGCGTAGCCATTGTCATATAAAGACTAGCGGTATCAATCCTACCTAGATACATCGCCTCGAGTGAAGCAGCCTCAGCCTTGTTCATTTGAACAGCGAATTCAGCAATTTTCAGATCACTGCTAGAGTGATCTGATCCCTTCTTTTCTTGAGAGACTACAGTAGTAGACGTATTTCTATATACGTTAATAACGTTTTACGTCGTCAGCCCGAAAGTAATTTGGGACTTGTTCTCAAATTAATATAAGTATAGGTGGGTCAGCCCGAGAGAACGTAAGAATAATTTGAGAATTCTTCTTAGATTATTCTATTTATAGAATACGGGCCGCCGGCTAGCCGAGAGCCGAGGTCCGAGACTGAGTGTAGTAACAGAGAATATGATATATTTATTTCTAGAAAATATATCCGAGTGCTAAAGTGTTCTGCATAAGGCTTCTCATACTGATCATATGAGTTTTTACCCTGGCCAACCCAAGTGGTTGAACACTAGTACAAACCCCATAAGTATATAACTGAGGGTGAGATCATAAATAAATTCATTCGAATGCACCATACTTAAAATACACTAGCACTTTACTATTAATCCCCCACATCGCACGCTAACATTTCTAACTGCATCTGACCATGCAGTCAGTTGTCTGCCTCATCCTTTGATCCATCGACCTGTTCAATGTGAGTGAACGCTGCTGATGGGACAGCATCTTTTGTCGTCGTTGGGATAGCCGCTGGGGGCGAACTGTCTCCCGATGACGACAAAGATTTTCTAGCTTCCACTTGATCAGGTTTAGGCTCTTCGGTCGGTTTGTGCTTCGGAAATACCTCTGGGGCATTCAGTGGATTTCCTTTCGGTGGTAGATTTGGTTTAGGCTCCTGTTCAGATGCCATTCGCGACATTGCTGTTGCGTCCAATCCAGGAGAATATTGAGCTTAGGATGATGAAGATCAGATTATGTTTGCCTCTCCATTGTCTGACAATATCTCAAACGACAATATGGCTTGATAGAGTGCCAAATGGTTTGATATCAAGTCGGGAATGTCTCCAAGAAGATCCCGAATTTCGTACCAAATTAAATGTGCAAAACTTCCATCTCTTCTAGTTCCGAATACCTTCGGTAGTATCTTTTGAAACCGACGGAAAAGTTTGCGTGCCTGCTTACCTTCGTCAGTTTTCGTTGCTACTAGCCGATTGTAGTATTAGAATCTCTAAACAAATCGAGCCCAAAATTTCATACCGCTGCATTCATTACATACCTCGGTGAGATTGTACCATCCGGGTAGTCTTCAATACATCCGGAAAGTACGTTCCATTCGTGTTTCGAAACACCCATGCCCGGTTGGCCCGCTGATGGATTAACTCTCGTTGACCCTCCTCCTGGATATCAATCTGAGTCTGGTATGGATGGCCCAGATCAAAGTTCTGTCGCCAAGCCGGTCGGAGTGGTGTTTTGGGTAAGCGCAGGAATTGTGAATCCAACCTGGTGTCCGAAACGTCGTCCTGATGGTGAAATGTATGGTCCACATCATCCGGACCTATATCCACGAAACGCAGTTGTTCCTCCGCTACGTTGATTTGGGGTTGATCCAACAGTGTTTGTGCTATTGGCACATTCTCCGAGTCATCCTCCCCTGATTCACCATGACCTTGATCCTTCGCTGCGGCTTGCTTTTTCTTCCACTGCTTATTAGGTCACAATTCGTGTACCATTGGTTGGTAGTTCTTCAGGAAGGTTCTCCTATCCCTTGCTATCATATGATAAGTTGGATCTTTCCTGCGTGCTGTGCACGTGTCCACTGGTGGGGACGATATATCTGATTCCAGTGCATGTCGTACTTCCTCTGAAGTTGAATTTTCCGAGGATTGTGTTTTCTCGGCTTTTCCCTTTCGAGATTTCGCCTTCTTCGCTGTTGGCTTCTGTGGCTCCGCAGTCACATTACCTCTGGATGCACCTACACCCGTAACAACCAACTTCTTACGTTTCCATTTAGTCAGAGTTGGTGCCGGTTGTACCGGCGTGATTTCAGTTGCTTCAGCTTCTCCTGATGGTGCCGGGGGTGTTTTCTGCTTCTCTTCGCCTACAGTAAACCCTTTCGCGTTTGCAGCCTTGGCTACATTCGCTGCCTTATTTATTTATTTTTCGTCATAATATCGATAGCGTATTCAAACTTAAAAATATGTGAAAATCGGTCTCCTCTAGGCGGACTATACGATACCATAACGTTTACGTTAATAAGACAATACGTTAATACGTTAAAATGCAAAGTGTTAAATAAGTTTAGCTTCAGCCTTTGGTAATGAGCAAAAGATTAGGGCATTTTAGACCGAGACTTTTGTGTATATACTCAGCTCTAATCACTCACTACTTCGGTCTAGATTTATTTCCATTTTAATTACTAAGATCAGATATCATTTCATTGGACACTTAGTTTAAATTCCACGCCTCGAAACAATCACCTAATCAAACTAACCAATAAAATACCTCTAAGTCCAACTTTAGAAAATGAAAATAAAATCAAAACACCAAGCTGGTGCAGTATATATCGGCACCTAGACCCCATCACTTGGTACCTAGCTCTCCATCCCATTTAAGGCATAGATGGGCACATCTAGTTGGCTGGCTAGGGGGAATCAAAACCATGTTGTCCTAAATTCCAACTCTGATCCTGTCCTTTTCTCAGTGGATTATCTTTCTCTGAGATTATTATCGAATTATACCATAGGTTTGTACCAACAACCATTTCATGCCTGAGATCCTCTCTCATGATACTCCTATTAATTAGAGATTCACAAAGTGCCATTTTCAGGTGTCAGATTGGTGTCGTTCCTATAATATGCCAATTCGTTAAACGTATTTCAGTATTATAAGTATAACCGTTAATGCGTTTGTACGTTTATAATATACGTTAACTGTGCAACTACTATTAGGAACACGCTATTTTTACACAAACCCATCGCACCACAGTCGAACATAGAATGACTTCGGAACATGCTTCGCCACTGCGAATTAAACTTCGTCCCCTAACGTTCAGCTGCTTGATCAGCTGCCACAGCGACCGCCAATGCGCCCTATCTGCTTCCAGCTCCGCTGGTGACATACCTTGTGTGTCGGGTGACGCACCAACTCGAGTAAGATTATCCACTAACCGCGGTAACGGACGACGTTAATACGGCACTCCCACCGAAGACAACTGACCAACACCCAACTGCACTCTGTTCGCAGCACCACCGGTAGGCAAAACTAGCAACACGCCACCTGCAGCAGAGGACACCGGTTCCGGACTCTCCTCATCGACCAACTTTTGTGTGCACGTAGCACCACTAACCGCGGTAACGGACGACGTTAATACGGCACTCCCACCGAAGACAACTGACCAACACCCAACTGCACTCTGTTCGCAGCACCACCGGTAGGCAAAACTAGCAACACGCCACCTGCAGCAGAGGACACCGGTTCCGGACTCTCCTCATCGACCAACTTTTGTGTGCACGTAGCACCATCATCCACAAAGGAGAGGAAACCTTTGACATCCCGAAAGTTATACTCATTCCTCTGTGTATACTGAGCTGGAACAACCGCGAGGCCGAATCCTGCACCAATGCGTTCGTAGACCTGGCCGTCACCTGACAGGAACCGCGTCTTGTGACGATCCTCTCCAGCTATCGTACACTGATTAAAGCCATTAGCGTTGTCAGTGATTGTGCGACGCCATGCGTTACAAATTTGGCGTCGCAGATCCTCTTCACTAGGCATATTAGCCTGTTCACAAATGCTCCATTTGTTTAAACCAGCGTAGGCTTGACACATCCGATAGTCGTCGTCCGACCGATGTGTCATCCCTTTGCCTTTGTCAGTCAAGATGATAGGAGCTAGCCAACCACCTTCATCATCGCAACGTCGGATAATACCTCGCTCCACCTCGGCCGCATACTTCCTCTGTTCAATGGCAATCTTTGTAGGATCCCGGTTCCGAAACACACTCCTGGCAGGAATTGCATCAGCTCGAGTCGGAATGCGAAATCCGGGCCCTTGGAGAACACATGAGGCTTCGTCTTGCCATATGCACACCGATTCCCCGCGTCCTTCATACGTCTCAGCCCTTCAGACGGAACCCCGATGCCAGCATCATATATAGATGCGGGAATATCCTCCTCCTGAAAAGGAAGGACTTCCATGTTATATATAGTCCCGGGTGTCTTGTAGATAAGAGAAGGCACTGGAGTAGGTAGACCTTTCGCCGTCAGACAGAACGAGGGTGGGGTTACTGCCGTATTTCACACAGACTCCAGCAAATTATCGCGCTGAGCGAAGAAGCCGAGGATCGCATCCTTCTCTAACGGAATATGTCTACAACATAAAAAAGAATCTTGTTTGATACAAACGGACTCACCTGTTGAGTTTGAATTTATAAATGGAAATAATAACTAACGCCTCAACCCCAAACTCAGGGGACAAATTCTAAGAGCCATCGTAGACCTCGAGAACCTCCCTAGGAATGGGAATCCGTTGAAGACCTTCGGCATCCACAACGGAACAGTGAAGCATAGACGGGAACGAACCAGAGTCACTGAAGAGCTGTACTTGCGTCCCCCCAATCTGTGCAGCTACAGTGGGTCCTGCACCGGCTAGTCAATTTACGCTTGAAGCGCTAGTATCAGAGCTAGGTGCTGCTGCCACGGGCGTATTCATAATATTCTGAGGCCAATCCGCTCGAAAAAGTAGGCTTCCACATAGATGACACTTGATATATAGAGGGACACTGTTCCTGCCCCCAAGCGAACGAGAAGCACTGTGTCCACGAGAACGAGATCTGTCATCCCGCTGCATGGACTGCCCTCGACTATCGGTCTCCCGCTCAGCACTTCCGCCAGATCTCTGAGAATAGGACTGCACAGACGAGCCCTTAGAATCCTTGTTGCGGTCTCTATGTTCTCGCCAACGTTATCTATCCCATGTATGTTCTCTTGGGCTTTCTGTCGCGTCCCTCATAGCGCATCGCAATCACCGAAGCTAACGCTGCGTAACCGCCAATCGATGTAAATATAGTAATAAAGAACGCTCGCGTGTTGCCCTCCAGGCAAGTAGAGAACAGGAACAGGACCAACTGATCGAACTTTTGAATTATACGAGCAAGTCGCTCACTTGAAAATCGGATAGCGATGTACACCGTTTGCTCCATCCTTGGCTCACTTAAAAGTGAAACTAGCCACTTGTGTGGAGTGAAACCAAGCACATGTCGATTCTTCTCTATATCATCACTGATCTCCTCATCGGATGGAAGTTCGCATGGTTGATCTAAACCGCTACTCTTGCCGAATACGTTGAGCATTCGCATTGCCATCATCTTCAGCCTTTTTAATAGCCGCCTTCAAGGCTGCTATACGCTTTTTGGCTGCCTCGCTAAGTCCAGCATCCGTCACACCGTCGTCGTCGCCTGCTGATCGCCGGTACCATCTGTCGATCTCTTCCCAGAAGAATGCTGTCTAGAAGAAATTCCACTATCTGAGCGCTTCCTAATAAAAGTAGGAGCTCGTATACACTCAGACTGATAATTAGAGTTGTCCTTAATACCTTCTTCACTTTCAATGATGTTCATTAATTCCTGCAGCACAATCGATCGTACGCTGATCTCCGCTAACTCCTGAGCAAGGTGCTGACGCTCTTTGTGCAAAGCATATGTGTCACCTTTCAGTTCTGCAGTCATGCTTGAACAGCTACACTCCTACCTTGGTTAAATAGGTTGGCACAGGGTCCAAACGTGCGCATAAAGTTCTGCTCCATTCGGGTGACCGTAGGCTGTTGTTAATCCGAGATCGCAGCTTATATTCCACAGATGGGCCAACCTGACGAATCATCAACGTCACACACTGGTCGCAACCAGCGCTAGTTTGCTCTTTCGACTTGATCAAAAGAGATTACGTCTTGGTCGCCACGCCCTAAACCAGGGTGCCGGGAATGTCCGGTCTTCATCGTCGAGACGCTTCCACGAACGTACACCCTCAATAATGCTGTTAAAATTATTGTTAGATGTGAAGTTGCTATTGAAAAATCCACCCATAATCAACAACAAAAAATTGACACACCGGCCCAAAATCGAATAAGCTGGTATATCAGCACTGTTTATCGTAAGTATCGTAGTTACTAGCTAGTCAAGCACGGTATGTCTAATTGTAGCTATCAACACGATAAGGTTTCAAACAGTTTATTAGACATTCCTCCGAGCTCGTCCAGCACAAATGCTCGAATATCCCTACTGTATAACCTATAAGCATATTCTCTCAGTCAACCACAGAACTACCAGCACCCAGGTCATACTACATCTTCCTTCATCCTCACTATGCTGGTCCATCGTCCACGACACCTTCCATACTAGGCAGCTCCTCTGTCCTCTACAGCAGTCATTCAATCCTCTGTACAGCATAGCTAGGCTCTGGCATCCACAAACTCCTCTCTCCTGTCATATCAGCTCCATCAGTAGGATTATATCAGTTCACTAATCACCATGACAGCTCCTTCTCCATCTTCCAAGTAGTAGACCCCTGTAGTTCGGTACCTAAGTCTAGTACCGAACTATACCCTTGTGGCTATTACACTCTAATAAATAATACATACAAAGTTTTATTTTGAGAAACAACCGGGGCAAGCGTTCGTTTTCACACTAGATTTTAATTTTGATATTGTAAACACATAGATAATATTATTTATTTCAAAGGAGACAAGTTACAATGTATGTACATATGGTATTGCTCTCATAACCGTTGTAGTGGTTCGGAGAAGATCGATGGGAAGAAGCGGTCAGTAAATTCCCGTTTGAAGCTTGGGCTAAGTGAGTCGACGATGGAGGATATGCGCTGGGTCAATTCAGGCCGGTGCTGACAAAAAGCTGACACCATCGAGGGTGCCATGTATTCGCTTGCTGACCTACTAGGTAACGTACCCACCTCTGTGGTACGAATCGGGTCTGCACCGTGTTGCGCCGTGAAATGGGTCGGTGCAGAGTACGAAATGCCGGGTAGGACCAGGTTATCCGTCATAATTCGTTTGAGGGGCGAGGTTGGGGGTAAACCGATGCCGCACCAGATCACGGATGCACTCGGTATGTGCTGGTTGGCCTGGATCGGAAGTATCATAGGCGGAACCAACAGGCGCGATGACTTGGGTTGGACCGAAATTTGGAAGTAGTACTTCAACAGCGTGATTAGCCGGGGTACGAGGAACATCTGTTGATGTGTCAGAGACGGGTGTGGGTACGGGGTTTGTACTACATGTTAAATAAAGGATCCAAGGTGTTCGTGGAGAGTCCAGATACCGTGGAATCTTGGAATTGCTGAAGGAGGCCAGGGCCAATGAGAGGCAGTTTTGGGCCTACCAGAATGCGTCGGATCAGTTGATGGATGTAGGTTAAGTGGCTGGTGGTGAATTTGTGGCCACCGGGGCAGACAGGGCAGAGACATCCGTCGATGCGGTATAGCCATACCATATGTACATACAATGTAACTTATCCTTGAAAAAAATAATTTCTAAACTGGTGAAAACACCATTTTGTAAGCAGTTTAGTTACACTTAGTCGCCCTAGTACACATAAAATACACAGAGCACGCTCGTGACATGTATCTATCTCTATGCAACAAAAGTCGGCTAGGAAAAAGGCAATTTAAGCGGTTCAATATGGGTATATAGAAGTGGATGGCGAGACAGTGATTAACGAATGCAAGCTAATACGCACATCACATCGTAAAGACCTCAGACAGAGAATAGACAATGCTTTGTAGACGCATCATGCATGATACATACAGTCTTAGCGCGTAGCGCCAAAAAAATATTTCCAAGCGGTCGAGATTGCAAGAGGGATTTGAGTATGAAATGGTTGGCGCAAACGACACATCTGAGAACGAGATTATACGCATGCTCCCAGTATTTGAGAACACATGCACCATGTATGTAGGCAGTACGACTGTTGTGTTTTGTGTTTGATGGGAAGGTACCAAAAGCAAAGAAGGAAGAACATCGTCCACGAATGGAGAAACCAAAGAGTCAGTACAAGAAGTGGAAACAAATGGATTTGACAGGGCGTGGGAACTCTCCAGCTGGACAGAAGACAATAGCTGTGGCTTGTATTCGTACTTGGCAACATAACAATGTTGCACTAGGTTGTTGCGAGACAATCAGGTGTGGACATTGTATATCGCAATACGAAGCAGATCCTTTATTGGTTTACCTGGCTAAGAATTCGGCGGTAGATGCATTTGTGGCACAATTAATTCCGATCTTTCAGTATATGAGGCCGGTGTCGACGTATGCTCTAAATTCATCAGGGAGTACACGCACGAGAATGCTTCTGTACGTCATTCAAAGTGCGTATTTTTACAAGTGAGGATCAAAGAAGATTCTTAGAAAAAGAAATCTCACAGATGCAAGCTTTTTGGCCTTGTGTCTACTAAAGGGATGCGACTATACAAAACATCTATGAAAAGAAAAGCAACCTCTATGCCGAATGTCCATGATTGAACTTATGAAAGAAGTTCGTTCCCAACTACTAGTGCATAGAGATGTGATAGTACCGAGGGGATACTCAACGCTTTGAGGGCTGCAATCGATGATGATTCCAAGTACAATCTTTGTGTAAATGCATTCCGTGTAGCATTGCATGCTTATCGGAATGCGCACATTGTGACCTGCAAAACGTTGTGTGGTGAGCCGGCAGTACCGGCTATGGAGTCAGAAGTTGCTGATAGTAGATACAACTGTCTCTTGTCTCTATGAATAGTGTGGTAATGGGTTCTGCAGCCGTATGTGTGATACAATATATGGAAGGATTCCTTGATCTATGCACACAACATACATGGGAGGCATACGCAGATTTAAAGAATGACACTGATGATGGACATTACTATTGCGTATCATCGGCGTTTTGTAAATGTAGTTTGGGAGTATACAGTAAATGTGTACACGTGGCTGGTCTAGTATGGACTGCAAGAAACCAATCGGAATGGGCGGCGCATAATGTAATGGAAAAGTGTATTACCTATTATTTCAGATATATAATCAAGCCTCGGGGAAGAGGACGATCAAACACTCTGTACGAGTAATCCTTCTAGATGGAATGTACCCAGCGGTAATTTGAACGCCAACTTGACTATTCTGTGACTAGACCAGCACAAACCACAAAGAAAACAAGGACAAGTGTTGCAGTGGCCTACGGTGTGGTATTGAGCTATCAATGTAGCTGTGTCTTCATATGTGACTGTGTCTAGCTCTGTCGGCTCATCCGCCGTTTGTACGAGTGCAATGTTTACGGCTGGGTGTGTTAGTTTTTGATCAAAGTAAGTTGACTTTGAGCCTATTTAGGCTACTTGTGTGACCCCCCATGGTGTTTTGCCGCAGACTGTTGTGCCGTTCTTTACGAATGTATTGTTTGTGTTTTCGACTGTCATCGGGTCTTGCTCAAGTGATGACAAGAATTTGGGGAAGCACGTTACATTTGGATAGTAGGGTACACATATTGTGACGCTCGTGGCTTCCTCTATGACTTTATCTAGAACGTCTGGGATTAGCTCCCAGGGGGGATTCGCCCATGCGTTTATTTCATCTGCCCACTTTTGTAGCAGTGCGTTTTGTTCTTTGGTGTAGAACTTTGCTGTCGGTGCATTGTGTGCTGCTGCAAATAAATCGATGGTGAATTTCCCAAACAGCATCTTTTTAGAACCGTGGATAGAATTTCCAGTCTATGGCAGATACCATTTCTAGGTCAGTGTATTTTTTACCATTGCGTGTGTGTGCTCGTTGGTTTCCTTCAACACATTCGATGTTTTGATGTTGAAGGTATCTTTGTGTAATCGTGACAGCATGTCAGCAACTTTATTATCTTTTCCTGGCACGTGTAGGATTGTGAAGTGGTGATGGAATGTCTTTGCTATCCACTCTGCGAGCATGGGGTGCAGCGTTTGCTGCTTGTTATCTGGCATAACGCATTGTGATATGTCCACAATGTTATATCACCTCCTTTGATGTATCTTGAAACCCGTTCTAGTCTGTATACCAGCGCTAGAAACTCTTTCGTGTTTGTCCCATATTTATGCTGTGCAGCGTTTAAGCCTTTTGAGAAATAAAGGATATCTCGTCTGACCCCATTTATGATTTGAAACAGGCAGCCTCCGATGCCATAATTGCTTGCGTCGCTCATGATCTGGAATGGTACTCCATCTACTGGATACGCCAGTGTTGCTGAGAATTTAATAGTCTCTTTAAGTTCTTCCCATCTCTTTATGAGCTCTGGTGTCCAAAGATTTGCTATATTCTGATTCATTTTGCCTTTCGTGAGATTTCGGAAGTGTTTCGTTATATGTGCAAACTAGGGTATGTGGTCCCGCATGTAATTTACTAGTCCGATTGCTCGATGTAAGTCGCGTTTGGTTCTTGGCTGTGGCCAGTCAATCATGCGTTTTGTTTCTCAGGGTCTGTCTTGAGCCCTATTGTTGTAACTTTTGACGTCTAGAATATTGTCTGTTTTGACTGCAAATGGCATTTGTTGTGATTCAGCTTGAAATTGGTAGCGTTAAGTCTTTGATTGAGAGACTACAGTAGGAGGCGTATTTCTATATACGATAATTACGTTGTACGTCGTCAGCCCGAGAGTAATTTGGGACTTGTTCTCAAATTAATATAAGTATAGGTGGGTCAGCCTGAGAAAACGTAAGAGTAATTTGAGACTTCTTCTCAGATTATTCTATTTATAGGATACGGGCCACCGGCTAGCCGAGAGCCGAGGTCCGAGACTGAGTGTGGTAACAGAGAATATGATATATTTATTTCTAGAAAATATATCCGAGTGCTAAAGTGTTCTGCATAAGGTTTCTCATACTGATCATATGAGTTTTTACCCTGGCCAACCCAAGTGGTTGAACACTAGTACAAACACCATCAGTATATAACTGAGGGTGAGATCATAAATAAATTCAATCGAATGCACCATACTTTAGATACACTAGCACTTTACTTATAGTCCCCTGCACCGCACTCCAACATTGATGACTTCTCGTACTGTTTGCCTGTGTTCTGTCGTCAACGTATACTTGTGTAGTAAACACATCAAAATACGATACTAAAACCTACTGAGTCTCCCTGAGGCTCAGTGCAGTGTATTTATTCTTGTATTTGATTGTCTACGTGGTCTACAAATAATTCACCTCGTGTGAATTAATTGTAAACTAATTCTAACTCCACACTGATAGTAGTTTAAGGGGACTTTTACTACACTCCCCTCAAGCTCAAGCGTCACCAGTGATTGAAGAGCTTCAAAAATAAATGACCTTTTAAAATATTGAAAATTAAACAAATAAAACTAGTAGTGTAAATTAAACAAAATTTATATATATAAACTAGTGAAAATCCTTCTGCTGAGTAAGTTCGTGCCTTGGAAACTGTTCTTTTGAACCATCCCGGCTGTGCTGGTATATTTTCACCACCCAAAAAGCTAGGGTATCCGCTGGTATGTTTTCACCCCCCCCCCCCCATAAGCTAGGGTATTCGCTGGAGTTATACTCGCCTATAAGCTCGAGTTGTGGAATCGTCGTTCGCCTCTACACCGTGGTGAAATCTCACGAGGAGAGCCGGAAGTAGATGATAGACATCTAGTATTCATCAACGTAACGTTGGAATTATTGTTGTTGTGCCGCTTTCTTCTTCTGGCGAGTTTGCTCGGCTTTGTGGTATGAAGCGATATTATTCGGATCGTCAAAAGCTTCGGCTGACTCCCAAGTTGGATCACCTTCCCGCCAGCGAACCAAGTATTCTGTATTTCCTGTGGAATCATTCTGTCTATGTCGAATGATGCAACGGAACGAGGAACTATCCTGCCACATATGATCTTCTAAAGGCTTTTCGGTGGCTCTATGGACTAATGGCAAAAGTTCC
>NW_014040541.1:195842-206641 GCF_001186125.1 Sphaeroforma arctica JP610
GGGAGACTCAGTAGGTTTTAGTATCGTATTTTGATGTGTTTACTACAAGTCTGCCTGTTGAATGTCTAATTTTGCCCTATGTTTATATTTTGTGGCTAGTCCTCGCGTTAAACTCAATACTAGTGTCCCGTAAGTAGGGTTTGTACAACTTGAGGAGTCTCGTTATTATGGGGCTGCAATAAAACTTTAAATTAGATGCTTAGGAATTGATTTCATCTCAGTGATGCTTAAAATATATGATTTATGTTTGGCCTCATCTAAGAATTGTTCTTATAATGCTGTACGAGTTCATGTTTTTACTGATTTCACTAGGGGTATATTGCTAGTTCCTGTGGTGTATGCTTCATGCGTTTTACTCGAGATAGTGTTGTGTTCTATGCTCCTTTTCTCTATTTTGCTTTGGATTCATGTAATTGATTCACATATTTGTGTGTGGTGTTCTAGAAAGACATGTGTGCGTATTTCTAGTGGTATGTTTTGTTTAGGTGCATTTATAGCGTTCGTTCTGTTCGTGTGCATCGTCATGTCTCTGGTGGACTACTCTAGTATCCATCTAACCTTACCTGATATTTGTGGCTCCCTTGATCACCATAGTATACGTTAAATTTTGTACTTTTATGTTTCATTGTTTTAACAGGAGTGTTTGATCTTCTTTTGAACTTTTGTTCAGTGTTGTGTTGACGGACTAGGCTAATATCGGCTTGTGCCCTGCCTTTAATGCCGATTCTTTTCTGTTTTTCAGGATCCGCTTTAGAGTCTTTGTGTGGTGACTTTCACCCCTAGAATGTTGACCACTTTGACCTCGAAGGCACACCTGTTATGGTTGTGTTGGAAGTTTGTTCCATTCAGTCGCTTGATTACTTCACGAACTGTCTTGCAGTGTTCTTCTCCTGTAAGACTTGCAATGACTATGTCATCTATATACACTTGTACTCCTTTGATGTCTATGAGCAGATTTGCTATTACTCTTTGGAATTGTGCTGTGAGTGAGTGTAGTCCAAACGGCGCGGACTTGAATGAGTATTGCGCTCCTCTCCACGAGAATATGAAGAAATGTTGGCTTGCTTCGTCTACTGGGAAGTGGTGGGGCCCTCCTGTGAGATCGAACTTTGAGTAGAATTGTGCTCCTTGTAGTTTGTGTGGAACTTCCTTTATTTTTGGTAGCACGAATTTGTCTTGTTCATATTGGTAATTGATTTCGCATAAGTCTAAACATGTTCTTACTTTCTGTTCTCTTGTCGATAACAAAGGTAGGTTCACCGTTGTCGTTGTGGTACGTTTGTATATGTGTCCATTTGTAAGCCACCTTTGTACGTTTTTATCCGTTTGCGGAATATACTTGTGAGTTACAAAGTTGACTTTGGCGTGCCTCATTTGTCTGACATCAATTTCATTTGCAGATATTGTGACTGTCGAGCCTGGTAGGTTGCAATGTACGTCAGAAGGTATGTTCGCATTGGTGTCTAAGAGATTTGCAAATGACTCTCTAAAACCTTCTTGTTCATGCTCAAGGTCTTCTTCATGTGGCGTGGGCAGTGATTTCCATTTTGCATCTGTTGGTATAAGTGGATTGATTAATCCGGCTATGTATATACCTATGTGTGGTAGAATGACCATACCGAGAAGTATTGGTGCCTTC
The DNA here is from genome assembly GCF_001186125.1 of Sphaeroforma arctica JP610. Classification (NCBI taxonomy): domain Eukaryota; class Ichthyosporea; order Ichthyophonida; genus Sphaeroforma; species Sphaeroforma arctica. Next base: position 197,482 of record NW_014040541.1, read on the forward strand.
TTGTCTGGGAGGTTCCACACTTCAAAACACTGAGAGGTTTTCCTTTCTCCGTAATTAATGTCACATACTTGGGTTGACCCTGTTCTTTGTATTCTGGCATCTGTTTGTGCTAGTTGTATAGGGCTTAGGGTTTTTAGAGCCCGGTTGTGCCCTGATAGAGAGATATAATTACGTTACTATACTCTTATCTATACATGAACGTTGTGCGCCAGAGTCTACTAGTACGTTGTATGTGTTGCCATTGATATGTATGTCAATGTGTAATCGTTGATCTCGTGGTGCGGGAAGTAAAGGTGAAGGTTGGTAATTTATATCATTTGCATTTATTAACAACGTTTCTTCAGTTGTATTTACATTGAGCCTGTCAGCCGGGTCAATCATGTTTGCTTCCGCCCACCAGTTGTTTCAGTGCTCATCGCCATCTATGATGTCTTCTACCTGGTCGGAGGTAATAAACAATCTCACTACTTGCACATCATTCCTGACACGCTCCTCAGCCTGCTTGGTCTGATCCACGCCTTCATGGGACATTGACTGAGGCGATGTGGGGCTGGCATCACCTCACAATAAGGGCATGGCTTTGTCCTAATTGTTTGGTTTGCTTAGGTACCCTGTTGTCCGGTTTGTGTCGTTTGGTCGTAGTGGTTGTACCACCCTGAACTGACTTTGGGGAGCTGTCTGCGAGCTGTGTCGCTTGCAGTCTCTATACAACCGATTTGCCTGCACTTTGGCTGTTGCTCCAATGGTTGCTTCAGGAAGAGAGTGAAACATGTGTTTCATATCAAATATGTGACCTTCACTTTCATCAGGTTGCTTGTCTGCCTTGATATTGGCATCTGCTTTATCCTGTTGTCCATAGTACGTGAGTGCTTGGTATCTTATGACCTTGAGGATTTGTATGTGTATAGGCTCTTTGTCCGAGTTACGGTAACGCTCCTCTAACACTTGCATTGTTCTATGCAATCGCTGTGTGTGTACGCACTTCTACGTTCAGTGTCTTATTCTGCATGTCGTTGCGAAACTTCTCTAACAGATAGTCTACTGGATGGTGTCTGAGTCTGTCAATAATGATTCTATTGTATTGTTCAGGACCCATGTAGTGCTTGGCCATCTGTGATTCAGAGTCTCGTAACTCATTGAGCACTACCTTGGTCTTCTCCGTTGCAGCTGGGTACTGACATATTGACATAGACTTGGCTAAGAACAGGTCTCTGCATTGTGTAGTAACCTCTATAACGTCTTCACAATTTTCCATTTTGAAATAACTGTCTCTAGGTAACTTTGGAAATTCTGAGGTGTTTAGTAGTTTAGAAAGTGTAGGTTCATTGATCATATCGCCTAAGCGTGAACGCATAAGTTCTAACTCACTGATGTATTGACTGATTTGAATGAGTTCATCTTCCTCATCGTCACCACACTCATTGATAGCTAGATCATATCTTCGTCCGAGCTCTGTGTCGACGATTAACATGCGTCGTTCTGGCGTTGGTCATGAATGCCAACTCTCACCATGTGTAGAGTTGCTACAGGCACCGGTGCTGTTTGTTCTAATTTGGATACAAACCTACTAACCAGGACGTGGTTGCCTTGACATATGCTCTTGTCTATATTCTCGCCGTATTGCTGAAGCTAGAATGGGTGTCCCAGCTGGTGTTGGCTGACTTGAGCCTCTGCCTGGGCTTGACCCCCTTACTGGGCTATTATCTGCACCATCCTTCTCAACACCCTCTTCTTCACCACCATACACGCCTGCACTGGTTGTCTTTGGTATCTTGAGATGTCTGTGTTGGTGTGTGGGTGTTGCAGTTTATTAGTAAAGACTCTTGCTATATTCTGTGCGAATGCGTGCTTCACCCCTCTTATATTTGCTAGTAATTTGTATAAATATACATGAAATTTGAGTTTATTTTAGTCTCGCTTTACTGCATTTCCGTAGGAAGTGTTTACCTTCCTGTGTGGCGCGGTAGCTTGTTGCGTTGCTCCCTGCATTTGTGAGGGTTTAAATGGTGTTTATTAGTCAAGCTTATATCGTCACGTGTGGGCCTGTGTTTATTTTGTCATAAATATGAGAAATTAGTGATCTTAATGAGATTTTTGGTCCTAGTGACGTCACTGGGAAAGTTTGGTCCTAGTTGATAGAATACAATGTAGTAGACCTTAAATATAGTGCAAAGCTTTGTATTTATTTCTGACCTCACCTTTGGTTTTATACCTAAGGTGTTTGTGCTAGTGTTCAGCCGCTTGGGCTAGCCAGGGTAAAACCTCATATGGTCAGTATGAGAAACCTTATGCGGAACACTTTAACACTTCGATGCCTTTCTATTTCAACTTCTCTGCAACTAAATCTCACGCTGATCACATGATGCCTTTCCGCATAGATTATGACTCACATAGAACCGTAGCTATTAATAATATGTTGTGGTTGACATGCTTAATCCACTCTCGTGAATCGGTTGAGAAACTAAATCTGCTCTCGGAAGTCGCTTAAGTAATAACTCAACTCTTGAGAGTAATTTGAGCAACTTGATTAGCTCTCGGGAGTGAGCTAACTCTGATAACTTCTCTAAATCAAAGATGGTTTCTTGCCGTAAAATCTGGCCTGAGACCTGTAGTCTCTCACTCCCCCTCAATTTTACAATCAACAAGGGCTGAAGTCTGAAGGCTGAAAATTGGAAACTAAAGACTAATGAAGGCTGAAGACTTAAGACCTGGATTGTGAAATTGTTGACTCTGTAGATGGATTGGGCGATAAGCGTTGAACCAATGTATATTTGTCGACGACGTTTACGAATTGGTGCTGTTGAGTATTGTCTCGATGGAAATTGTTGAAAACGTTGATTTTTCTGAAGAGTAGACGATCTCCTGTACAGTGACAGGCTTCACGACTGGCGCGGATAATCTTCTGTACGGGGACAGGCATCACAATATCGCAGGTAAAAATACTCGAGATTTTCTTGAAAAATGCATTTTGCTTACTGAATCGGTGTGTACTGTGGCGTGGATGCTGGGGGACAGCTCCCGTCTGCGTTGTGGCATATTGGTTTGACTTTGGGATGTGACCTGAGAGGCTGAGACTCGGAGACTGTGAGGCTAAAATTTTCCCTTGGGTCTTGGAATGTGCGGCTCTTATGCTGCGGTCTGGCTGCTATCCTTAGTATGGTTGCTTTTAAAAAACAGTTAAATTTTTGATCGAATTGACCAACGAAATTCGTGTAGCGATAAGTTCTACCCATTGAGGACAAAATTTCAGGCTCCGGTGGAAATTTTTGATTTTGATTTTGATTTTGATTTTGTGTTAGTACTCACAATACATAGAGGGGGCGCGTTGGGGGGGGGGGGGTGGGGGTGGAGACAGTGTGAGGTTGTGGTCCCTGTAGGGTCTGTGGGCTGCGAAATTCACAATTTTGTTTGTACCTTGCGAGTGAATTTCTATACAAATTGTCATAGGTATGCAACTTTTACGATATCACGCATAAAAATTAAAAAGAACCAGTAAGTTACTACTATTATGTGTATCGACGAATACAAATTGTCTGCGGGATTCAACTTTAACTTCAGAGTATTTAATGTCAAAACACAGTCGCACAGGTAAAGTGTTTATCGATAGGAACAATTATATGAACAAATATATAGTTATATATTGCGTGTACATTATTTGTAATTTCATTTTTACATATAATACAAACAGTTTGTACACACTCCTTTTACAAGGTACGAAATATCTGTATATTTTGCAGTCAGAGATAGAAGCACAAAGCATTTGACACCTGCTTACCTTAAAGTACTTACCTTTATTATAAATTGGACTATGTTGATACTGGCATCTGAGTCATTAGTCTGTCGCGTATGTTGGTAAACTTCTCTCGGCTGAGTGGCTTCGTGAAGAAATCATTGAGTAGCTGTTCTGATGGTATGTATGTTAGCTTGATGGTGTTGTTCGATGTGAGTTCCCTGGTGTGATGATATCGTAGATCGACATGTTTTGTACGGCGGGATTTCGTGATACCATTTCCCATTAGTATTGCTGACTTGTTGTCCTGTTCTATGGTGGTGGGTTCTACGAGCGGAATGCCGAATTCTGCGAAGAGATTCCTAGCTCATACTGCGTCTTTGGCTGTATCAGATTGTGCTGCGTATTCTGCCTCTGCTGTAGACGTTGTTACTATTCGTTGCAAGTTTGTTCCCCACATGAATGGTGCACCTGCTATAATGCCCACTCGCCCGGTGGTGGATCGTCTTGTTGTGTCATCGCTAGCAAAGCTACTGTCTGCACTCAGATAGGGAATACATGGTTCTTTGTTCGTGTATTCAAGTCCGAAGTCCTGAGTGCCAGCGAGATACTTCAAACAGCGCTTGGCACCTCTGAAGTGGTGGTACTGAGGTGCTATCAGATAGCGACTTAGGATCGAAACTGCAAAGCATATATCCACTCGTTTTTGATCTACAAGGTATCGTAGCTGACCCACTAGCTTGTTGTATTGTGTGTTGTTGGGACGTCTGAGCTGGCCGCCTTTTCCGGGAGATATGCATGTTTGTCTGTTACTTCATAGTCCGATTCTAGAATTGGCACCCATGCTGGTTTACAATCTATCAACCCCCATTACTGCAATATTTCTCTTAGGTATTGTCGTTGATGGAGACGTACTCTTCCAGGGTGTATTTCCACTTGGCACTTGAGAAACCATAACGGTAGGCCCATATCAACAGTGTTCCATTCGCCTTTCATTGCGTCAACTAGTTTCTGTCCGTCAGTCTTACTCTGACATGCTGCAATTTTGTCATCTACGTGTACAAAAATGAAACAAGGTCCACTGTGTATTTGTTTGATGAACAGTGCTCCATCCGATTGTGCTTGTTTATAACTGTGTTGTATAGCAAACCAATGGATAGCTTTAAATCAGTAGTGTCCGCTAGGTGGTAGACCGTATACGCAACGGTCAACTCGACATACAACCTTTGTGTCTCCTTGCTTGTGCCTTTCGTATAGTTTTCTCTGAGACGGGTCCAATAGATGTTCGATGAGATCGTATCCTTGCGGCACTCGCATGTAGCTAGGGGTATCCAGTTCTTGAGTGAGGTAGGCCGAGGGTGTATCGTATTGTCGAATGTTCATGTCATAGTGTGTGTAGTCAAGAAGTCCCTGATAGGGTTTATTTAGGATTAGGGTTTATTTAGGATTAGGGTTTATTTAGGATTAGGGGTTATTTGATATTTGGGTTTTTATTAGAGACTACATTTTGAACTGGGTTTATCCAATCAAGTTAAAGTGATAGTCACAGGATTTAGTTCAATAAATGAACAACGTCTCCCCTTGTACGAGGGGAGTACGTTGAGATACAGTTATCCTCGACTACTTGCTACATTTTTAACTGACTTAGATGTTGTACATTAATTGAACTATTCCTGAATAGGGGACGAAGTTAGTAGGCACTATAGGATCCCGTGTAAAAGTATATTGTTTTGTACACAACACAAAGAAGAGAGAGATGTCTCAGACATCAGAAACGGAAATGACGGTGGTCAACATAGAACAACCGTTAGTAGATGACACAGATAGTGGCTTTATTCGTAGTGATACTAGTGATAGCATGCCAGCACTTCTACCAAACAGCAGTAGTGCGTCTGAGGCGGAGACGAATAGAGAAACCTCAGAAATCCAGAGACAAGCCAGACGCATGGGACGACACAATCGTAGACTCCGTATGCACACTCGTCAACAAGTAGACCGCTTGAATGAGAGAATAGAGCGGATAGAGATTAGCGACGGAGTTATTAACAGACAAAGGGTACTATGTATTGACACCGAAGATGTTACGGTAGCCAAGCGAACCGGAGGAAGTGATATGTTAGAACAAAACCAAGGAGTGTGTACCTTTACATCGACATGGACACTCCGAACCACACCACATCAAGAAACATCCGCACCGTTATGGGCACCAACACCTTCGCCAGAGCCGAGCCACACCAGGAAGGTTGAAGAGGACAAGGAAGAAGGATGGCAGATTACAGAAGACGAAGTGGAACACATATAAGGGATAACAAAGGTAGGTGTAAAAGTTGGAAGATCACCAAGACAACAAGGAATGTAGACGGACACGTCAATCAGGTACGTAAGAAAACATCAAATAGGGATATATATGTAAGATGCGCCATGTATAGTACTCAAGTAACCTGGTGAAATAAGAAATAGTGGTCAGACATAATCGGAGTGGCAGTATGACATGGGAAAGAATTCACGGTAACAGATATTCATGCAAAGACGGTAACACGAAGAGATGTGCATTGCAGCAAGTGTTAAACAGACAGGAAGTAAGTTGCACACACAATAAGCGCATACACCAATATAGAGCACAATAATCTGAAATAAGTTAGTACCAGAAGTGATGAACATGCAAGCAAGTGACATCAATGTGTACGTGAACACGAAGCAATGGCAATATGTGTGTGCGTTCAATGGGGGTGTGCGTCGTCCCAGCGAGTTAGAAGAAACAAGTGCTTGCGTAAGCCCGGGATCCCAGACGAGAACGACGGGTGATTTGGTGGACAAACTGATTAGCTACGAGAGGTTAGAGGCGACAATCGGTGGGGGATTAGATGAGCTTTGAAAGGAGTAAAGAACATGTGCTTAGATGAGATGGAATGCGAATGTCGGGAGCAAAGAGTTACCGAGAGAGCAGTGACACGTGAGCCAAGAGCAGGGGTTAGTTGGAAGAGTAAAAGAGCATCCACAACGAGACCCAGGATTAGCTTAAGGCACGATTGCCTATGCAGGGACAACGCCGATGCGTCGACACTACGAAATAGAGCAAGACGTAGACGATGTATGTACCGTCAACGGGGCTTCAGGGTATTCGAAAAGCGATGACATGACTAAGCAGTGGACTACTTAAGGCGGAAGAGAGGCAGAGATAACGTGACATTGCTATCAATAGACAAACATAAGTTTACTTCAACCATGGCTAACATTCGACAGAGTCGTCGGCAGCAATAGCTATCCCCATAACAACGTGAACGGGGTGGCATCCATCAACGAGGTTTCCGACGACGTACTCAGGACCGAATAGATACGGATGGAGAAGTGTCGGAGGACTTAGAGTCAGAACGTCGAACTAACCAAACAATACTCCAGCGGACACTAACAGCACAACAACAACGCGACGGGCGAATAACTACTCCGAGTGACGTGGACTTCACGGATCGTGAACGAAGTACTCCCAACTAATGAGAGCACCACATTCGACGTCGCAGGCTCACTATCAGGAGGGGACAGCTTCTCGAGAGGCATCACGGGCTGTTACAAGTAAGCGCCCTCGTTCTCATACTAAAGAGAGACGACAGAGCCGAGGTAGAGACGATGACACGCCAGAGCAAATGACGAGCCTACTTCGGCGACAGCAATCGCTATTAGAGAAATATGAACGGCGTTTGCGTCGACTGCGACGAGGGAACACACCTTCATCACCGGACAACATCGAGTTCCGCATTAGAGGAGCCGACGATGCCCGCCATGGGTTAGGGTACACAACGTCGGATCAGGACGAAGGCGATACACACCAGGGAATGATATCTCGTCAAAACTTTGCAAAGGAACAACGTAGAGCTACACAGAACCCTCACGGGAGGGAGGCACTGGATAATCGACGTGACAACATGGACACGTCTTTAGAAGCACAACGTCAGAGCCAACAATTTGTACGAGAAGCTATGAATGACAGTCTACCGTCACGCAGGCTGCTTGAATGCACACCGTCGAGTCAAGCCACATCATCGGAGAAGCGTCGACGGTTGGCTCAACAGGCCACACCTCCTACACCAGATAGCATAGCGGCGGACCGCCAAGCCTTGCACGCGCGTATGCTCAAATTGTCGGAGGAATTATGTAGTGCATTGGAAGCCAACAACTTGCCACGAGCGGAGGCACTAAGAGGTGTACTCCAGACATTAAGAGCAACCCATGACTCACGACCGGCGAAGGAACCCCGTAGTTGGCCGGAGTGGCCCTCGAACCGGTATAACCTCAGCAACATTATGGAGCGCGACACTAAAGGGGCATTGCGAGAAGCCCTTAAGAATGCGCAGATTTCGGGTCTCGACGAAGCATGGAGTCTTCGTTGGCTTTATAAGGTGTTAAGCCATTTTAAAGCCGAACAATCTACACTTGATTATATAAAATCTAATCACCGACGTTTAGTTGCATGGACACCAGAACTCCAAATAACACAAATCTGTTCACACGAGACTCAGGCTACGGTGGACCCCACATTTCGCAAATTAGCAGCGGGACACCAGAAACTTAGTAATGTTCCAGTGATGGAACAGATGATATACCTTATGGAGAATCATCGTCGGGCACACGAGCGTTGTCAGACCGATGCAGATTTTAAGCAAAATTTGCTCAACCACTGCATAGTTCAATTGTTGGAGAACACCTTAGGATCCCGGACATATGAGCGCACGTTACAGTTACATGCAAAGTGGCAACTCATGGAGACTCATGAATTACTAATATCCAGAAGGCCCAGATTCGTTCGACTCAACGTTTAGTCAATCGTCGAGGTCACAATGGGGACTCAGCCCGGGGGGAGACGACGAATAGTAGACCTAGCCCGCACATAGTCCAGCGTCAGCAGCAACAATGGCAACAACGCCCGACTCCAACAACTAACCCAACGACATGCAACGATTGCCGCGCACAAGCACCTCCAGGGTTGCGACACAAACCGAGCTGCCATCATTACCGAGCTGCCCAGCATGAGGGGCAGGATGTGAGGACACGGACGTCAGACACTAGTCAGCAGCAGAGAGAGGTGACTATGGGACAGCGATCTACGCCACCACAGGGGTCCGTGCACCAACCACCACAATACCCAAGCCGTCAGTCGACCTCAACTACGACGACACCGCAGGTTAATGTGCTCACACAGGAGGAGGTTCCGGGATACGATAGCCAGTCGGCCACAGAGTTACATATACACTCCATCCTAACCAATGACATCGAGCAGGCCGTGGATCCACAAACGGACACATCGCAGCCCCAATGTACCCCGATAACAGAACAACATTGAGACCTCAGGGTGTCCGACGATGATGTAGCATTTACGTATGACGGACCTTGGGTTATATATTGGCGGAATTCAGTCACCACTCACACCTATCGACC
>NW_014040541.1:225690-233112 GCF_001186125.1 Sphaeroforma arctica JP610
AAGCCACGTGTACAAAAGAAGGGTGTTCTCCGGCCTAAACCAAATTTTACTCAAAGCTTCAATTGCTTCATTGCATGTAACTAGTTTTGACAGCGAAATATATGTAATGGGAACTACCTTTATCCAAATTGAAATAAATAGTATTATCCCTATAGAATATAAACACACAAATAAAATGTAAAAATATAAATATGTACTAGGGCTATATATTTATTTAGTTCACTGATTTCTTTAAGTAGAATTATGTATAAAGTGTTCCAGTTTACTAAGCGCATAAAGTATGAATTTCACAAGTGAATGTTTGCTCTTAGTCATTCTCTGCTGAATGCGTAAGCTCCTCAAAATACTACAAAATATGACCCTAGAAAAAGTAATCAACGAGAGTTTGTTCATTTGTTGCAAAGAAAACCAACAACATTAAAATATTTCAGGGTGATAGTGGACAAACAGATAATCTTTGAACTCGTTGTGTTCTTTAGTCGATGAGTTCTTTTTTTGCATTGGTAATGTACAGTACATTTAAATTGCGATTTTGTTAGGGATTACCAGAGCTATGCCTTGTATATCTGATTATGGTTGCCATAAATTCGATTAGGCTTCTCAAAATACTACAAAATATGGCCCTCGAATTTTTTTATTAACGGGGGTTAGTTCATTTGTTGCAAAGGAAATCAACACGAAAGTATTTCAGGATGATTGTGGACAAGCAGAGAATCTTTGTTTTGAACTCGTTGTGTTCTTTAGTCAATGAGTTTATTTTTGCATTGTTAATGTACAGTACATCTAAACTGCAATTTTGATATGCAGTACCAAAGATAGGCCTTGTATATCTGATTATTGTTGCCATATATTCTCGACACACTAAGCCACGCGTACAAAACAAGGGCGTTCTCCGGCCTAAATCAATTGCTTCATTGCATATAACTAGTTTTGACAGCGAAATATATGTGATGGGAACTACCGATAGGATATAAACATACAAATAAAAAGTAAAAAGTAAAAATACGTACTAGGGCTATATATTTTATGTAGTTCACTGCATTTTTTATATAGTTGAATCACGTATAAAGTGTTTCAGTTTACTAGGCGCATAAAGTATGAATTCCACAAGTAAATGTTTGCTTAATCATCCTCTGCTGAATGCTCAAACACCTCAAAATACTACAAAATATGGCCCTCGAAAAAAATGATCAACGGGAGTTAGTTCATTTGTTGCAAAGGAAATCAACACAAAATACTTTGCTTTGAACTCGTTGTGTTCTTTAGTCGATGAGATCTTTTTTTGCATTGATAATGTATAGTACATCTAAATTGCGATTTTGATAAGCAGTACCAAAGCTAGGTTGTATATCTGATTATGGTTGCCGTAAACTCTCGACACACTAAGCTACGCTTACAAAACAAGGGCGTTCTCCGGCCTAAATCAGATTTTGTTCGAAGCTTCAATTGCTCCATTGCGTATAATTAGCTTTGACGCGAAATATACGTGATGGGGACTACTTATAGAATATAAACACACAGATAATGGGTGATATCGATGAGTTTATAACGGATGCGGCTCATTTTTGCAAAATCATTTTTTTGCACAAGGATAAATTGATGTACGAGAAGAGTGAAAATCGCATAGGTTTGTATTGTTAACGTGTACTTAATGAAAGTTCGCTGCCCCCGCGATGGAAGGTCGAATACTGCTTGGGATTTTGTCAGGCCCAAAATTGTGCTCAGACAGCGTGTTTACCGACTGTGGTATTCAGGTCGTACACTATCGAGTTCGTCGCCGTCGTTCATCTATCGTAGAACGTATACTGACAGTGAGAATACAAGCTGTACTATAGGGCCTATCATAGTGGGTACAATCACAATAGAGAATGATGCCGATATATTTGCTGCGAGGTGAACATCAGAGCTTGAGACTATCCACTACAAACGACAGCGAAAGGAAAAATGAGTACGCATTCCACACCGTAAAAGGATGGATTGAATGTACTTGATTTGACAGATATAACGCCCTATTAGTCAGGGGTGCCAATTTCGTATTGCTGTACTCAAAGCATTCGAATAGATCAAGGGGTTTCGGTATGTCGGTTCCTGGTGCTAAATTCTGGAAGGCGTGCGTTATTGGGAGGCACTACGGCAACCTACCCAAGCAGTACACCGCAAGCTGAAGCGTTTATTTCACATAAGCCTCTAGTAGCACGGCTTGTACAAAGGAAGGGCAACGTTTTCTATGGATTTATCTACTTTGGACCATGGATGAAGGCGTAAGGGATAGTGACTAGAGATGAGGTTTTTGAATGAGCCTGGTATACAGCATTTTGTTGGTGCAATTGACAGCAGTTCGTCGTTCCCATAAAATGAAACTAGAACCTTTTGAATTGTTCATATTTTAAACGAGATTGTACACTATATTATACACTTGTGTTAAACGCGTTTTCGTATCTATATGGGCTGCTAAAGAAGAGCTTAAGCGTATCATATGCAGGCTCTGCCCGCATATGTGCGGACTGAATATCCCATTTAGGTCAGTACTTTTCTGAGAGGCGACGCGGACAATGCAAATATATACAAGAGTGACATGCGCAGTTATATCTCGGCATAGCAAGCTGTCGGCGCGGCAACATAAACGGAAACTCGAAGAATGACTACCCATATATATGAATATGTTCTTCCGAGCGAAATCCAACTCTAGATCTGGCACAATCCCTGGTCCCATCTTCACCCTGATGTGGAATCAAGCCTTCGAATGCATTTTTTTATTACCACAAAAAATAGTTCACCTTGTTTCTCGCAGATTGATTTTGGATAGTCATCGGCATAGACAAGCCCGGAGTCGGACAAACTTTTGATACCTGCTACCGACAACTTCGAACTTAAACTTGTGGTGCCCTTATGTCTCGCATTGTTTCAAAAAATAGCATCCCTTACCCCTAAACTCGCAGATAGTTTGGCACGTTAGTAATATAGCGAGTATCCCAAGTTGACACAAGCGAGATTGGAGGGCTGAAATATTGTCGATCTATTTGGATTAAATGGTCTTGTAAAATGTTTGAGTATCTTGGACGCTACACAATAACCATTGGCAATGTTCCTACTGCAGAAGAAAGGTACATAGCGCTTTTTGTTTAGCCGATTTCGTCAGCATGGAGGGTTTTGTTTGTAGTAAATTCACAATAAAAGTTTCCTTCTTACCACTAATAAGCGATTATTCAGAATCCGACATTTTGAAGAAAATGTAATCTAAGACAGGGAGGCTTTTATCGATACATACTGCTAAGTCTGACTATATTTCGTCATGTCTTGTTTGATCTTCTTTACCATCTTCCTGTGGCGTTTGCTCTAGCCAGCCGTATTTGATGCTTATATGCTTAAGCAGCTTCTCTAAGCAGTCCGTATCCGTGGCGTGGTGCTCGAGGACATCCACCAAAATTATATCTACAGTCTGGTCTGTCGGTGCAAAACCATCCACTGCGTGGTGTAAGTATTCTAATGGCACACCTGTGAACAAAAATCGAACAAAAGACAGGTTTAGGAGAGTGATTTTGACCGATCTAAAATGACACGATCTAATTGATACATTAATCAAATGGTTTCATCGGCGAGAATATAGAAATCTAGACAGCGATAGCACGGCGCTAACAGAGCAACAATTGGGCCGGGATGGAATTTCGCTCTTGGCGGGGGTTTGAAATAATGTCATAACTGACATAATCACATATATCGATACCAGAATCACAAGAGTTTGAGCAATAAAATTTAGTACCCGCACAAACCTTCTAAACTGCCGGCTGATACTAGCGCCTCCCGTACATCCTTTCTTTGCTCGTCTGTCATTTCTCCGGTGACCAACAACAGAGCGGTTTTGTCAATCTGAAGTGAGAATCGAACATGTTACCAAAGTGGGTCGAGTGGAGATTCCAGATCTCCGCTCGCCAGCATCGAAAATACTGACCTTTACATAAAAGTACTACTATGGTGGACGGTGATGCCCGAACATAAGGTATTTCGTAAAAGACTCAAAGGGAGGCAAGCTTTGCGAAGTCAAGACGGGATCCGTACCCCTCAATCGGAAAACGAAACAGGTACGCATGCAGAAGTTCTAAATAGTCGGTTCATTAGTGTGATTTTGTGTAAAATTGACCCATAGAAGACAGTGATTGAAACACGTTATTACTGGAAAGAGATTTAACTTAAGCTTCACAGTCCAAAAAACAAATACCAAACACGGCACATTTTACCTGGTCCGAATCCGGCAACGATATTTCTGTTACCCGCAACTCTCCCTCCACGACTTGCACTATCAATTTAGACGGTTTCTGCAGTGGAGGGAATACATTCGAGATCAAATACGGTAAGCGCCCGAGGCGCTGTGTTGGTATGCTATCTACGGTTTAAACAACACAGTTTATAAACCAGATACTAAAACAAACTATCAACAAGTAATTAAACGGACTGAAGTGCCCTGACACGCATGTGTCAATGCAGATAATATCGAATTAACTAGCAATGATCTGAGCAATTTCCGACCAAATACCGCTCTGTATGCTTGAATACACGAGGCCAAGCATCTATGTGCATTTGATACCTTGCGAGTGTTAGACTTGCTTAAGTCTGCACCTGAAGTATATACATGCGGTTCTCCGGCCTGTACAATGTAAAAATCCTTAGTTAGTGCTATCAAAACCTGCCAGTGTCAACAAGTGAACTCACCGCTTTAGACTGGTAATATATAGCGTTCATGCTCATCAGTCTACCGACTGACGCTGTATCTCTTGCAATACCATGAGGCGCTTACTGACGCAAACCAATCGGTAAAGACATTGCAGATAAAACAGATATCCGATAAGATTAAGAACACACCTTGTAGCGCTTGTGGTGCACGGGTTGGACTGTGCTTCTAGTGCATACTATGTCTTGTTCCTTGTCGATGCTAGGACTTTCAAGCGCAGGGTGAATACAGATCCCTTTCGTGTGCACCTTAAGAATTTGGAAGTTGGCAGCAATAAGTATCACGGTTAAATTTGAAAAACAAAAATCCTCATATTTGATTCTAAAATTATATTGCGGGAGGGATGGGCTGAAAAATATGCCATTTTTTTTCTCGATCTTTGAGAGCAATTTTTGGCAAGTAAAATTATGGAAGCAAGTGACATACGCAACAAGTTGAACTTTCGGTTGTTAAAAAGTTGCCGAGCAATACTACATAGCGGCCATGGAAAGCTTCGTGCCAACGACTAGTGCAAACGTTGCAAACACGAACAGCACCTCGTGGAGAGTATTTTTTCGGAGCATGGCTGAGAAGTCCAACCACCTGAAACGCCCACATATGTTTTTGTCACACTTTCATGTGTATTATACAATGGTACTCCCTCTATGGACCTACAACAAACGGACAATATCTTACAGGCGTACACATATAAACAAAATTGAGACTATATTCGCAATCTTTTAAAATTTATTGTGACTTGTACTTTCCCACTGTATAGTTCGCATGCTTGCACAAATATATCACGCACGTGTGCTCCCCAAATACGGGGAAAACGTTAATACACGATAGAAAAACTAGCACTCGACTCGGAGTGCCAGCCGTTTTTGTGTAGTTACCTTTATTTCGTAGACACAGGTAGCCTTCTCAAGCACCGTCGTGAATTGTCCAACTGTATCGTCACTGCAAACGAACTGCAATGGAATTCTGAAGATAAATCGGCTGTGCAGGAGCTCACCTTCTGACGACAAGTATTACCACAACACTCAGAGTGTAAACTCAAGGTGGCACTATTTGGATATCACTCGTAATAAAAGAGTGTAGGGTGAGAATGTTTGTAAAAGACGTTGAAAGTATCATTAGGCACGGTACAGACCATACAGTGATATTCACAGTACGAGTATGGGCGAGCAAGAACCCGATCATATTCTGGGTGATCAATTTATGATTAGTTTTTCTTTACCAAGTAGAGCCAGCTTGGTGCAACTGCGAATCGACCCGCGTTCTATTGCCTGAAAAACAGTGCATACAACGATATCTCACACACCTGAACTTCTGTCATTCTCTGCGGATTCTGACCCACATCGCAGGGCGTTCCTCCTGTAAAATGCAGTGACACGTACGGCACTATTCTATCTTCCTTCATAGCGGCCTCGTATTTTTGCTGAAAGACATCGATTTATAATCGAGGGTGTCGGGGTTTTTAGAGAACAACTAATATCAATTGTAACAGTAAATAACAGCCTCCAAAAAAGGAGGTGCTCTCAGTGGTGTGCTGGCTTAACAACCGTATACGATTCAGTAAACGCGTGAATGGGCTTACACACCAACCAAACATCCAACATGGAACGAACTCTATAAAAAATTCAATTGGAAGTAAAACATGGATGGTTAACACACATACCCGCGACACTTCCTCATCGTATGTTCCCAGCGAAAATTCATCCAAACTCTTATCTTCATTCATATGATACTGTCGCACTTGCTTCTTATGACAGTACTCGTACGTCCACCACCCAGATCTCTATACAACCAGACATGTTTCAGAAAGGGGTCAATTGACATTGTATACGTTGACACTCTAAAAGAGACGACTTTTTCGAAACAGTAGACACTAATACCTTCATGTACGAGGGTGTATCTACTCTTGCAATCGAACTGAAATAGGCTGTTGACAGGGTAACGGTGTCCAACATTTCGGAGAGAGTCAACGCAAGAACATGCATAATATTGTGCACAATATGGTAACTAAAATTCTAGTTGTAGACATATGGCGGCTACAATAGCAACCTTATTCAATCGTGCTGCTCGAATGTAAATACTAATTTAGAGGATCAAGCACAATACGATTTTTGACTCGATTGCCCGTTGTGTTGTCGAAGTCCAATCCTGGCACAATATATCAAAAATTGAAACATAATTCAAGTATTCCATTTACCACCACATACGCATCAAACCAACATGCTTGCAATATACATACATATGCATAACATCGTCCATCGCTTTTGTGCAAGTGATTGAGAAACTCGCTATATGATGGTTGCTTTTTCTCGTCTTTGATCGGCTCCTCCCTTATTTGCGGTGGCGCTGGGATCTCGCATGTGTACTGTGTGCCGTCTGCTGCAGCTATTTGTAGTGTGCTGACTCCACTCTGTAACTATGGCCGTAAAGGAGCGCGTCTCGGTGAGTATTACAATCCTTTTAGAAAATCAATATTTGTATGGATGTTCAAAGAGATCTGATAAAATTAGCAACATACGTGACTTCGTTTTCAGCTCAATCGCGGACAACACAGGCGCAGACCAATACAATCATACTCGTGTCCATCTTACTTTAACCACTCACATGCATACATACGGACACACACACATACACAAAAAAACACACAGTTACATAAATGCATAGGCACATACAAACCATCCATACACACATACCTATAT
>NW_014040541.1:234086-239668 GCF_001186125.1 Sphaeroforma arctica JP610
TACACACACACACACACAATATATATATATATATATATATATATATATATATATAAATATATATATAATATATATATAATATAATACAATCTGTGGAGCGCAGTATTACAACCAACCGCGAGCTGATCTCAAGAAGGCATAAGCAATTCATAGCCGCATTTAGCTAAGGTACACACATAAAAATAGATAGTATCGGGACATACATCGTCGAGTGCGTGGTTGAAGAACTTCAAGTCGTATTTTAGTCGATCGATTTGCTCAACATCAACGGTAGCTACAACTACACTGATGACACTCCCTACTAGTATCCATGCTGTGTTAAACATTTTGTGCAACTGTTTCAGTAACAGACTATAAATGTAGCTTAAAGCATGAGACCACAAGAAAGATATAGACCATATCTCCATATAATATCATATAAATTGTCTTCGTAAAGGATCGTAGGGGTTGTATATAAAACCCTACCCGATCTGCCACAGATTTGGAGATTGTACCCAACATCTGATTAAACCCTAAAAAGACATCACAGGGATTGACATCATATTTAGACATTTTGCCACAGTCTCCGGTTATGAAGCCTATGTTTTATTTACCTCTGCTTGCTATGGGCAATACTCAAGTCTGATCGCCTATGGCTATCTCATTGCCTTCTGTCTGTTTCATTCTGTTGGTTCATTAATTCTTCCCATCGTATCAATTTAATCAGAAAGCTTTTGTTTCGACTAGACTATTTATATCCCAAATGTCGGTGCATATGAACTCTTTTTTGATTCGCTATAACGCTCTTGAACCCACTGTAAATTTATTTATAATTGACAAATTGACAGTAGAGGCTTTCACTAATTGTGCAATTGCATATCACCCTTCTTAGTAGAATCGCAGTCTCAGGTATCGATAGCAGAGCATATAATTCGATGGTATTAGGAGTTCTGCAACATTCACTATCGATTGAAGGTTTACTGCACTTTTTAAATTTTTAGATACCGTGTCCGTTGCTAAACGTTTTTGAATAGCACGCATGACGGTGTGAACATATAACGCTGATGTTTCACTGGCGGAATCGATTATATATTTGCGCAGTGTTCACGCTTAGAAATGTTAGTACCACCAAGCAGGCAGTATGTTATCGCTCACCTACCACTCCACCCAACTGTCAAACCAGTAGGTGGAATCATCCAACACATTCGGCATGGCCTTCACCACCTTCACCAGAACACTTCTATCCACCTGCGGCCCATTTCTCAGCATCACTATACAGTGCTTGATGTTTCCGTGTCGTGTCTGGGATACTTCAGTGGCTGTACATCTCGACTTCGTCCATCCGGTGGGTACACGCGCGTTCAAACGTTCTCGTACCTTCAGTAGAGCCTCCTCGGTACCTAGTACATTCATGGCCACCACTCCGTAGGGTCCCACACTCGCACACACCTTGGTCATAAACGAGCTCTCCAGGATTGATTCCGGAGGCGCAATTAGACAGTACCCCTGAGAACTATCATCGCCTGAGACACCACCCACATCTACACATACTTTGTTGTTGTGAGTCACACTCTCAGAAGGCGCACACGCGTCGTTAGATGTGTTGCTTGTATCTGAAGAGCTGCTGCGGGATTGCTCACTTCCTTTTGTGGGCCGCATCCCAAAGATAAGGTCTGCCATATCCCCATTTTCAATATCTATAATGACTAAATCAAGCGGCTTACAACTCTTGTTACGCGCGTCTACGGCAACCCCCTTCTTTTCAGTCTCGCTCAGTAGAGTAGTATACTTGGTGTAAGCTGCCATCAAATCAAAGGGTGAAACATCACTACTGACATCCCTTGAACTGTACTGCCGCGTAAACTCCTCGTCGATCCATTTCTCGGCTGTCGTCTCGTGCATATGGAATCGCGCACTCGTCTCCTCAAGCTCACGAACCCCAAAACAATTCCTGGCCATTGCAATCACATCGGCATGCGATTCGACACAGTCTAAGTATACGTACGGCAGCAATTCGTGTAGGAAGCCTGGTAGTGAGCAACCGCCTGCACCCAGCACAGCCACTCTACAGGGAGGTAGCTTGAAGTGCTGCGTGCTTGTGTGCGTATGTGTGCGTGCAAATGGGAATATAGTGCTGGCACTTACATTTTGGGGTACGTCCGTGCGCACCGTAGCCGGTTCTGAGCCTAATGAAGCGGCAGTGTCAGCCTCTTGCAGTGTATCTGTTTTCAAGACGTGGTCCACATTTCCGGTGTTCTTATACTCTGACGTGGCGTTGGGGAAAAGCACACTCGCCTGCTGTAACACCAAACCCAGCGCAAGACCCTGCAGATGTGTAGAGCGCTCGCCTAGCGAAGGCGGTGGATGGGAATGAAATATTTCCCCGGTCTTCATGCACACCTTGACGCAAGTCTGCACCAAATCTAATCTATCATTGAAGTGCAGCGACCTCAGCGCAACGCCCAAGCCAGCCCCGTGTAGCTGATCAAGCACACTCACATGACGCGTAGAGGCCACCACAACACTCCCGGAAGCTCTAAGGTCGGCTTCCACTTCAAGCAGCATACCCTCGTCCACCTCATCGAGTATGTCGTACGCCTCGCTTGTAGACACATCCAGCGAATCCGCCGTGATTCCTGATACTAATCCTTGCAAACGCAAGCGTACTTCTGAAAGTCGTGGAAAGCTTGGCGTATCCCTATAGTCGGTCTCTAAAGGGTGCGATACGGCGCTCTTATGTCGGCTGCTTATGTGCGTGCGCACGTTGAGCCCTGGTTCTACATTATGATTGTTTCTACGTGTTGCACAGAGTATATCCGTCCGTATCTGTAGCACCGATGGCTGTAGTGGATTGGCCTGTGCTTTACCTAAACCAGTCACAGCTCTAGTAATCCCTACAGGGTTGGCGAGTGACTTGTATGTCCGGCGTCTTGCTCCGATTAATGGTAGATTATATGGTTGGCTAACACTACTAGAGATAGAATTATGGATCGTAGTACAGACATATGGACAAGTGTTGCTAGCTTGTTTTATACTAATATTACGATAATTCCACTGCAAAGAAAGGAGGCGAGAGGGGCTGTGGTAGCTGTGACAGCCACATTTACGAAGACGTAGACATGTGGGCATGCACACTAGAGAGCAATTTCTGATCGTGTAAGGCTGCAAATATTGCATTGTAGCGTCGAAGTGTGCATGCAGTTACTCAGACGGTACAATTTTTACACCAATAAAATGCACGTGCCCTTTAACCTATTATATACCCACAGACAAACTAAGTCAGTCGTCTCCTGGTTTAGTTTGTACATTCAGTCACAGTAGATATGATAATGCTACGAATCGATGACCAAACTATTCGGTGCTTCCCTCAATATGTGAGTGTCTGGCACCACTTGCATCTACCACTGTTCTTAGGTCTCTTGTCTACCACACGGATAAAGTTAAAATATGCTACTATCAATGGGAGAACAGTCAGCCCTATCTATAATCAGTTGCATCACATCGCTTCTGTTCATGTGACATTCAAAAATCAGTGTTCTCTTTTTATTTAGGAGGCTATGTATGAATTTTCAGAAAAATATGTAAATAAATACAAGAAGAGAGCTCTCGTATTTTTGAAAATATTTATAAAAAACCCCCAAAAAAAACCACATACAAATGACGCCTTTTATTTTTTTTAGTAAAAATTAGACACGGCCCTCGGGATTGTCTCGAAGGTTTCTCTCTACAACAATCGTAAATTTGAATAGCGAGAGTCGAGACTCTATGACCTCTATGGGCCCCCAGACTCCCTGATTTAGACACGGGGGGTTTTTTCATATGGAGACCTGGTTTTGAAAACAAATATGTATGTATTTATTTATTATTTATAAATATTATGCTTTTAGCCTTTTAGGTCTCTTGTGTGTGCGAGTTTATGACTAATAAAAATCAAAATCATAGCCTTCTGAAATTTATACACACACACACAAGAAGCAAGAGAGAAAAGGCTATGGAAAATTGAACAAAAAATCTATCTTCTCTCTTAGTCATTCATTGACACTTCTCTCTCTTGATGTTGTGTTCATCAGTAGTATTTAACTAGGCTAAATACATGTGAACAATCAAAAAAAATATTAAATACAGTATTCATGTAAATAGTAAGTACTCGTGACCTGACCATCTTCTGGTCTATTTTTTATTGTCTTTTTTAATCTTTAAATCATTTGTGAGGGTTCATTATTTTCTAGAAAGAAAAATCTAATAAATTCCCCACCAGCACAGTCATCATTCATCAACAATTCAACTCCGACAATGATGGGATGGTACATACTCGATAAAAGAATGGTACGTTATATCGCCAACAGCGCATCCTTGCACAATATAAGGTGTTATATACTCTAAAGTGGAGCTATTCACTTAACTGCTATTATACTAACGGGAATGTCGATATTCGAACCACAAATTACCCGGAATATAAGTTTACATGTATGTTTACACTATCGACCATAGTACATGTCGTGCAAACGCGGAGGAAGTGTGCAAGTGGAGAGACACTTTCAGCACGATGACAGTTCGTCAGACGAGGAGGAGGTTTGCACCGCCGAACAGATTGCCAAGGTACATTACAAAATCATTCCGCCTCTACTAGTATCTGTCATGAGATGGAATAAGGTTGCGATTTGTCCTATTTACGTTGGACCCTAGTACACTTCGTCGTCACAGTCTGTGAACTACCCTATACTAGTCACGCCGTTATTTTACGAGTTTTTATAGTTTATATAACGTTACATTCGGTTTTCAAAATTATGCATGAACCTATGCCAGTAGGAACATCCATTTGCAAGTATAACGTCGCTTTAGTTGTTCGGTTACAACATTGAAAGTTTACTTGTCTCCCGTGGACACTGACATAAACAGCCCAATGTTAGAACAAGCGTGTATGGCCATCACCTGCCAACCGTGTATCGAGGGAATATTGAATTCTTGTGTGGTATACTTGTGTGTGGTGTAATGAGAACGAGTATGCTTGTTTACTTGTTTGCTCTTTCACCTGGTAGCTGTGAGTGCGCTCCAGGATTTCTATTTAGTGAATTTTTCGTACGCAGCATACTTTCTTAAAGCACATATTCTATAGCTAAAGGCTTGTATTGTATATGAGTCGTCGATTGTGCAACCTCATAGTAGGATAAGCGTATAAAATTGACTATTGCTATTATCGATTATTCAGTAATACTTCAAATGATCATTAACATAGCCAAGGCAGACACTTAACGGACCTTCACTTGCACATTGCAGCGCAAGATAGCCGTGACCGCTCGATCTACAAAGGTATCGATGATTCTTCCCGAGTTTATCGAGTCCATTCTAGCACGATGTTACACTGAATATCATCGTTTCCCAATAAGCTAGGATATTGATGCTTCAATAATCTACGACGCCCGCAGATGGAAATAACACCGTTCATGAGCGTATTGTATAGATGTGGAGAAAATATTGTTTTTGTCGCAAATATGCGGGAGTCAGCCTTTTTCTGAACGTATATATCCCTCCTTGATACCTGCCACCCAGTCTACTTTGATTATGTATTATTATTTTTACTATAATATTTGTACATTATATAT
>NW_014040541.1:240769-242920 GCF_001186125.1 Sphaeroforma arctica JP610
ACACACACACACATATATATATATATATATATATATATGGTATCTATTTATATATATATATACCATATACATATATATATACATATACATATACATATTATGTATAGGTATATTTACATATTTGCCTATTTACGTGGGTTTTTGTAGCAGGTGTTTATTTTTCACCTGTGGTTTGCTAAGATACATTTTTTTACTTTCCTCTATTCAACAGCTTTTAGATCGAGTACAGCGACTACGGGAGGTGTGTTTGTTATTGCTGGGTTCGTTTTGGTTCTATGTGTGTTCCCCATTGTACCTCTTTACTTCTAGTTGACACTAGATGCGCTGTGCAAACTGATATTTTTGGGTAATGAATAGGTGTGCATCTTGATAGTTTTATTACGTATACTTTCGGATATCGTTTTTACTATTTAATTTAGGTATCAATTTCTATCGTCGCATTTTTCATATATTTTTCATATCGTTTCGCAATTGTAGCTGGATATCAAGCACCGCACGGATCCTTCGGAGCTAGATTCCGAATCAGATTTCACCACCTCTAGCATACTGACTGCTAGGTTGGGTGGGACACTCTCTCTATCTCCCGAACCCAAGTCCTGTGCTTCCGACCACAACCCACCCTCGAGACCGACCGCTTCCACCGATACCCCACTCTCCAAATTAACCGGTCAAGGCATTAAAATACCTGCACACTCTGGTGTCGCCCAGCTACCAGCCCATTCCCAGCCGCAGCCCAGAATGAAGTCAGCTCCATTCATCTACAACGGACGCTGTGTGCATGGCTCGGCCTCGGCGACATCTTCACCCACTATTGGGCGGTCTGCGCCTTCGTCGTTGCTAAGTGGACGTTCTTCAGCGAGTTCACCTCTAATCGGGCGATGCCGCACGAGCTCGAGTTTACCTGCGTTGAAGAAGAGATCTAATCTCTCACCCTGCATCACAAACAATGCGGAAGACCTGGAGCATCGCGCAAGGTTAGCAGTCTCACGCATCTGCATTATTGTCAATGGTCGGTGCAATGCTAGCCAACTGCTTGTTTGTTTGGTTACTGTTTTCGGTTTTATTTGGGTATTTGCCGCTGTTTGTAGTTGTTTTACAGTTTAGTGACTCAATATCTATGACGATGTGCGAGCACTTCCACCGATTAAAAAACGTATACTAACTGTATCGTGTATCGTGCTTAGATTTGGCTTGTCTGTTTCCTTGCTGCGAGAGAATCACAAAAGAAGCAGTTATGCAAGCTGTTGCGCGTGAAGCATACGCAACTGAGTAAAAGCTTCGTTTGTGTTCCGTTCTCCATCCCAGGGTGGACCATGCTACGGAAGAAAGCTATACATCTAATCTCTCTGCCACGAGCAAGAAACAGAAGAAATGCACAAGCGAAGATATATGTAATGGGTTATCGGGACATAAGGTGCCCGATGAGAGCTGCGCGGCTATAAGCACAGTCTCTTTGGGCGGATTACCAAATATACAACCGCTGAGAAACATTCCAAGCTATGAAGGCTAGAAACTGTGAGATAAACCCAGCGAGCTTTTTGGAATCACATATCCTCACTCAGTGTTCGTCAGAGTTGGAGCGTAATATGAATCTTGTGGATGGAATAGATAGCGTGTCTTTTCCTAACTTGGTTTCCAGAATTTTTCCAATGTGAGGAAAATAATTACACGAGTGTGGAATTTATTAGGCTATTATACAAAGCAGTATATATATATAAGTATATTTATAGGTATATATATATATATGTATACATATATATATATATGAATATATATTTATATATATATATATATATATAATAAATGTGTGTGTGTATGTATCTAACACACAAACACATACACACATACATACATATATATATATTTATAAATATATATATATTCAAATATATATCTATATATAATATATATATATATATATATATATTTATATTTATATATACATATATCTATATATTGATATATCTATATATATTTACATATATATATATATATATATATATAATATATATATATACAATATATATCTATACAAATATATATCTATATATAATATATATATATATATATTTATATTTATATTATAATATATATATATATTTATATTTATATTTATATATACATATATCTATATATTGATATATATATATA
>NW_014040540.1:0-2592 GCF_001186125.1 Sphaeroforma arctica JP610
TATATATAATATATATNATATATATATATATATAGTTATATATAATAATTATATATATATATATACTATATATATATATATATATATATATATATATATATAGATTTATATATATATAGTTATCGATATAGATATGTGCATCCATATGCACACATATAATATATATTAAGATTTTTGATGTATACTTATATTCGTGACTTTGTTCGTTGTTATACTTTCTTATATTGTTTAGATGTTTACAATTTCTTTCTTCACTTGATGTTAATGTTTATCAACTACATCTTTGTTTTGGTGGATATCTAGTGACCTTGTTTCCGCATATTTCTGTTAATCATTACTTTTGCTGGATATGGGATGTGTGATATCCTATGTTGCAGATCTGTCTTCTCCCATATGTCTTGGACCTTTGAACGGCTGATTCTTCTCTGTCTCTTTGATTCACCCCACCATTCCAACTGTATGTGTTCACCACGCTCCCGTCCTTAGCGAGGTTATTCCATTCCCTGCACACAAGCAAGCTTCCTATATGTAAGATGGTCGGATGTGTGTGGTACGCTCCTTCTAACTTCTCACTTCTCACCCGCTGCCCCACCCCACAGTTCCCGTTAGATGTCAACACAGTGCTCACATACTTCGCCAAGTCGATCTTCTACGACGGGTCCTGTACCAATGAGCAGTTCCGCATGCAGCTGAATCTGATGTTGCTGCCCTTTCCCTCGGCGCAAATAGTGTTCGACAGTGTCACGGTATCGGAGAAGTTCAACGTGAAAACGTTTCTGACCACCGAAGGCCTGGAGTACGATGTGGAGCAGAAGGCACCAAATCTGTACTTGATTCGCAAGCAAAAGAGGTGAGGCTGTGTTCACGGCCCACTCGGATGTGTGTTTTTCAATAGCGTTTGCAACGGATGAGTGACTTTTGGGACTGCTTTGCGTTTCATGCACATAAGTGTGTGTGTAGGTCTATAGCACCTGTAGCTACAAGCTAGTTAACGGACGGTACCAACCCATGCACCATTGCATCGAGACGATCACACGCACGCCGTCACAGTTTGTACACTCTCTGAATCTGTATGATTTACACAGTTATGTGATATCTCGGGCTCAGGAACGGCTACTGTATTCATGCACAAAGGGCAAGATATACGATTTCCTGTGTACATAATTATACACGTCTATTCGTATTATCATCGCTGAAATTCTCTCTCCTAATGTACATAAATATACACATGTTCAACAAGACATATTATAATCTATTCACTCAAATGTTTCCTTTCTTCGTACATAGTTATACGCATACCTAGCAAGATATTCAACCATCTCTACACTGAATTACAGAGCGGTACGACCAAACGGGACCACAGAAGCGCAAGCGCTGTCGTTGTACTACTGCATCGAGGGCAATATATACCCTGCCCCGGCCCTAAATTCAGTACTCAATTGCCGACTGTTGACCATCCAGTACCATCTTCATGAGGCGCTATCGGACAGTAAGTTAGGATTATGTGCTTTTGGATTGTGGATATTACTAGAAAATGTACTAAGGGAATATAATACTAGATTTTTTGGCTGTATTCGGATCAAAAGCTGGTAGGATTGTGTGTTTTTGGATTGATTTAGAATTGGTGAGGAATGTGCAATGGGAATGTAATTAAAAATATATTTGTTTTTTATTATTTGCAAACACTAAGGCCTACGATAGTAAGTTTTATTTATCACTGATATTATTGTGTGTTTTCAGATTGATTTCATATTGGTAGGAAATATACTATGTGAATATAATTTTACAAGCATGTTTGTAGGTAGTTGCAGATGCTGTGTCGAATGACAACTAGTTATATTAACAGCTGTTATACGTACACGTCATACTCAGTGTATGCATGCATATATTTAATAGCACTCAATCTGTGTATATACCTATAGCTTCTCTCAACCAATGTGTTTGAGGTTATACTGAAAACCAACGGTGCAACGCTATGAACCTTTTGATCTCACCTGGTTGACTCGCTCACCCCTCTATCACCCAACACGGTCATTCATATTACAATTAGTGAACCATGGCACTATAACATCTCCCAATGTTTACACATACGTTTCCGCTCCATATCAGTTTTACGCTACAAGCCTGTCGAGGGAAACACACACACAGTTCGGTGCCTTTATAGTGTCTATACCCAAGTGCAATACAAACATTTTTGTTTTATATATTTTATTTTAGGCCAACAGCTACGCCGATTCCACCCTAGCGCAGGGTATACGTGGGCGGAAGAAGTCGGCGACGATGATGATGACGACGACATGGCACTACCACTAGAGCATGTGGATGGTATGTTATGTACACAACACTATTATACAGGGTGCGTATTTACATGCCAAATAGCCATGTGTCTGCGTCCATCTATCAGGCAAACATATGTGTATTGATGTATCGGAAGATCTGTGTGCATATATATGCATACACATATAGATATATATATAGTTTGCAACCACTATACTATATATATATAAATATATACAATAAGTATATAAATACATATATATAAGTATGTATATATATATATATATGTATATATATATGTAAGTATATATATAT
>NW_014040540.1:3655-4595 GCF_001186125.1 Sphaeroforma arctica JP610
ATATATATGTATGTATGTACGTATGTATGTGTGTGTGTGTGTGTCTGCGTGCCCGCGTGTCTCTCTGTGTGTGTGTGTGTGTCTCTATGCTAGCCTTCACATTTTTTGTACCTTTGATGATACCTTGGCGTATTGTTTTTAACTCTTTGCATAGACCTTTTGTAATATATATTCATATATAGTCCAACAAACCCCTCATTCATCCCCAGACGAAGGTGCCATCACAGATGCTGCAGCCACCTCGGCAACGGACATCAGTGAGACTAAAGACGCCGACGACGACGAAGACAAAGGGAGCGATGCACGACAGCAACGCTCCGCACAACAAGCCTCGCTAGACCACCACGTGGGCAGGCTATTCCAAGCTATTAGACAGCACTATCCATTAGAATCCCCCAAGGAGTAGGGCTTCAGTAGTGTCCAGCAATGCCAGTACTCGGGAGGATGCATATGTGATACTACACATGCTTTTGTATACAATTTATATTGTACATGTGTATTGTAAATGTGTTTAATAAGCCTCGCTAGACCACAGCGTGGGCAGGCTAAACCAAGCCATTAGACAGCACTATTCGTTAGAATCCCCCAAGGAATAGGTGTTCAGCAGGGTCCAGCAATGCCGGTACATACTCTGAGGATGCATATGTGTGGTACTACACATACTTTTGTGCACAACATGTATTATACGTGTGTGTTTACCACGCCTCAGTAGACCACCACGTGGGTGGGCTATTCCAGGCCATTAGACAGCCCTATTCATTAGAATCCCTCAAGAAGTAGGTGTTCAGTAGGGTCCAGCAACGCCGGTACATACTCTGAGGATGCATATGTGTGATACTACACATACTTTTATGCACAACATGTATCATACGTGTGTGTTTAACACGCCTCAGTAGACCATCACGTGGGTGGGCTATTCCAGGCCATTAGACAGCCCTAT
>NW_014040540.1:7312-11616 GCF_001186125.1 Sphaeroforma arctica JP610
AATATATGTATGTATATATATGCGCATATATATATGTATATGTATATATATATATTTATATATCGCATCACGCTGAATAGCCCGGACAACATCGCCGAGTCCCTACATTATGGTTATGTTTTTATCACTTCGTCGTTTAATACTTAGTCTTTTCTTCGGAAGCTTATATACAATCTTACTGTGTCATCACTGAATTCTTATACATATCTCCACTTTGTCAATATTATCCCAACCTTGTTAGGGGTCGATGGGCAGAGGTACAACGCGCACGGCACTTCTTCACAAGAAAGGAAGTGGCTATCAAATGCATTAACAAACTTATGAACCCCATCACCACGCGTCTGGTCTTGAGAGAAAAGGAAACCATGAAACGCGTACAAGGGCATCCGTACATTGTGAAATTGTTCGAAATCTTTGAGGACGATAAAAATGTATACCTGGTGCTGGTATGTACCGTGTTGTGGAATACGCATGTTCGTTAGTTAGTGTGAATTTCGCAATACGTCACTAGATTTATATATATATATATATATATATATATATCCGCCTATGGAGATGATGCCTTTCGGACTTTATGCAACGATTGTGTGTACCATCGAGTGTCTTGTTTGGAGAAGGGCTTGTCATTGTCATCTCTGGTGCATTCAAGGATTGGTAACGAGATTCGAGGCTGTTTCTGCTCCAACATCATTTCCATACACTTACTGTCATTTCTATCGAATTTTTCATTGTTTATATTTATATATATATCAGGAGTACATCGAAGGAATAAACATTAAGGAGTATCTGAAGGAGTACGGTGCCTTCTCGGAGAGTCGCGCAGCTGTTTTCCTGGCACGGGCTGTACTGGGAATTATGCACTGCCATAAATCTGGGGTAGTCCACCGTGATATTAGTCTGAACAATATCATGGTCACCAGGTAAGGGGTGGCGAGTGCTGGAGAGCAAGCTTTTTCTTAGTGTGGATACCTTGTGCAGGTGTTTAATGCCTGTTGCCTTAGTTTTGGTTTTAAACTTGTCGTAATATGTGTAGTGGATGCGTATCCACACACGTGTCTGTGTAGTTGGATATGAAGAAAAAACCCTAACCCTCGATTTGACTGACACTCTACTACAGCGATGACAATCCAAAAATTGTGGATTTTGGGTTGTCCGCTATGACCCAGAGAGGACCGCTGGATGGCAATATGTTTGTAGAATCGTGCGGATCAGCCTTCTTCACTCCTCCGGAAGTGTATGCAGCCAAGTACGGCGTGCGTTATGAAGGCGAAGGTGTCGATGTCTGGGTATGTCACTGCGGCATGTTGTGAAGAATTTATATAGGCTTGCATACTGTATAGCAACTTTCCACGTTCACAGCCTGCTGTGTTCCTCGTTGGAATATCCGCGGCGTTCAATAACCCGATTGTAAACTTGGTGTATGTATATTTTAATACCACCAGAATGCTTCTTTCTTCACCCCAAGTGCGTATCCATGGTATATTGCGCGTGTAGAGCATCGCACCGGGTGCTAACTCTCTGTTGCATTCTAACTCTGTCATCGTGTTCCGTAGGCTCTGGGCGTAGTCCTGCACGTTTTGGTCAGCAACCGACTACCCTTCAACGGCCGTTTCACACAGTGCCGCGCTGGTGTGGGGTACAAACCCCCCAGAAACGCCAGTGAAGACTGCAAGGACCTCCTACTAGCTATGATCAGCTCCACACCCGACAACCGCATCACACTCGCCCAGGTACTACGACACCCCTTCATAGCACAGCACATTGACGGAGAGGATATCAACTCACTCGCATGCATGCCCCGGCCCGACCTGCGACCGGCCATGCACAGAGAAGCGATGGATGTACTGGCGAATATGTACGCGCAGAGATGCGGCGGTAGCACTGGGGGGATAACGGATACTGGCTTGGCACAGTATTTGGAGGACGTGGAGACGGCACTGGCGCGAAGGGTGTACAACCACGTGTCTGTGTCATACCACATGGTCATGAGTGAGATTGAGCGCAGAGAGAGTGGTGCGATACTCAGACACCGTGATAACGAGAGACGAAAGCGGGATGCGACGAATGCCGCGATGGTGCCACCCTCTTACACACAGCCCGAAGTCAGTTCGGTACCAACGAGTAGTGGCACTAAGGAGATGAAGAGTGCAACGTCCATTGTATGTGCACCTCCAGGGTGTGTGGGTGTGAAGGCTTCTGTAGGCAAGACAACAAATCCGAATGCGCAGATAGATATGACGGGGAGAATGAAGGATCTAAGGCTGACTAGAAACACACAACAGGACGGCGGTACACCTACAGGCGCAGGCACGTGTACGAAAAAGTCATTTTGTGACAATCAGGAGAATCTGAAGCACATCAGCGCCATGGTGCAGTACAATCCGAAACAGAGCAAACCCAGGACGAGGATACCCAGCCAAAGCCCTGGCATGGTCAGGTCGGCATCAGTACACCAGCAGACGCTGGGGCGGACTACGCACCAGCGCAGCTTAAGCATCACGCCCAGACAGCTGGGCCCACACGCCACAGGACAGAGCCAGTACAGCCAGCCAACGGGGGATGCGGGCAGCACGAGCACTATGAACACCCACGTGCACATGCCTATAGATTCAACAACACCCCCGTCTCCGTCACTGTATAACTTCATGAGCTTCGAGAGTGTGGCAGGTCTGGGCTCCAATCTGGCGAGCGACAATCTCGCGCTGTTCACGGCCAGTGAGTTACAGCTGCCCCAATCCGCGGGGGCCTTCCGAACCGCTTGTGGTGTGCACAGTTTCTCACCCACACTCGGCAAACCCTCGACCTCCGCTGGCCACGCACGCGTACAAACACACGCACGCGGCACAGGGGGGTTGGGCATGAGTACCTCGGCGTCCTCATCCTCGTATTCGG
The DNA here is from genome assembly GCF_001186125.1 of Sphaeroforma arctica JP610. Lineage (NCBI taxonomy): Eukaryota > Ichthyosporea > Ichthyophonida > Sphaeroforma > Sphaeroforma arctica. The sequence goes on from NW_014040540.1 coordinate 10,205, forward strand.
TAGTGAGCACAGTCGGGGGTGTGCCTGTGCAGCCCTTCCCAGATATGCAGAGCCATTCTCTCGATATTTTGGTTGGTGGCGGTGGTGGAGGTGTAGGTCTGGATCCGAGCTCACCGCACAGTGTCACCAAACTGTCCCGAGGCACCGACCAACGCGTCGCAGGTGTGGCCCCAAACTCGGAGACCAGTCCACCCCTGGTGGGCAGGGGCAGGTACAGCCTAGCGCACACGGGGGCTGTCCCCTCCTCTGTGCAGCGGCCCAGCACAACAGCGCTGAACATAACCACCAGTACACAGTCACCGCTTTCTCGGCCTTCGTTTTTTAAGTTCGGTACGATTGCGAGCACCCCGGAGGATGCTCAGGGTGCCAATGAGAGGGCGCAAACAAGGCGGACGAGTGAGCAGCTACAGCAACAGTGTGCACTCACAACTGTGCCTGTGGCGGCGACTAAGGAGATGTGATTTAGAAAATAAAAGATAAGTTAGAAAAAGCGATGTGACGCGAGAATATTGCTTTATTTGCGCGGAATAGTTGACAAGATAATCGCTGGCCATGGTAAACTATCAGGCAGAAAAACTTGGTTTTAATTGTGAGGGATTAGGCCCATATCTACGGCTTGGGGCCACTGGATCTCATACACCATACAGCATCTAAAACCCTGGATGGTATCAATGAAAGTAGCACTTGATGTACAAATCACACCAGGGAGTCGGGAGGTCGCAGTTTGTCTTTCCAACACTATCGTATTAGACCGGGCAAGTATATCCAATACTAAGGTTTCTTTCCCGAATAAAGATCCTATTTTTGGCTAGTAGGCTTATGAATTCATGTGATTGCGAATTCAAGTCTGGCCGACTGCCAAACACCTACCACCAGTATGGTTTGACCCCCACTGTCGCCACGCCTTGACACCGTAAAAGCTACCATCCTCGCAATGCCGAAAGGATACCAATAGCACACCTGCAGAAAAGATGCAGCCTAGTACGGGCGCTTAGCTGTAGAGCGATATGACCTTATAGGGCCACGAAACCAGTCGAGACTGCACTGCAGCTGCTGCAAATCAGACAAGCACTTCCTGCGTTCAGTCCTCTCAGGTCGAGATCATGGCCCAAATTTCTGATTAAAATAAGCTAAACTAACCGGCTGAATAAGTGAACCACAGTACGGTAGCCGTAAACAGAGGTCATCATCGCACCAACTTATAGCAACCGTCGAGAAAGTGGATCGAAACATAAGATATCATGCACTGTCAAGCTTTCCCATTCCTTACGTGACAGATTTAGCTCATTTTTCGTCTAAAGTGCAGAGCGAAACTTCCTTCAACGTGCTAAAAAATGTTCGCCATCAGCCGCCACTGATTTGTTGATAACAAGCATTTCTCTTGTAGGAAGGAACACATTGCGACTGATACA
>NW_014040540.1:15887-26204 GCF_001186125.1 Sphaeroforma arctica JP610
ATATATATATGTATATATGTATATATATATATATATACCGTGTATATAAGTGTGTATGTATTCATAGATATATATATATGTGTGTGTGTGTGTTTGTATATATTTATATATATATATATATATATGTGTGTGTGTGTGTGTGTGTGTATTAATATATTATCGCCTAGTGGTTTTCTTTCAGTATTCGCCGGCATCGTGTCTACCGTCTGTTTTATGTCCTTACATACATTGTCGCCTGGATTTGAGCTGGGATAGTTTCCCGCGGAGCGCATATATTCTACACATAATACAAATGTCGGTAGCATATGCCCTGAATCGGTGGTGTGCCATACAGCCACTACAATGATCACTCCTGTGTATCAAACGGGCATACACAGTGTCCAAAGGGTGCGATGAGACGTCACCTGGTAATTACGTACGCATGCAAGCGTTTGCTAATGATGTTATATACATATCTGCAGGGACAAAATCAATCGGGAATGCCCGGCCAGGGCGCACAAGATGGCAAGAAGAAAGATGAGAAGAAGAAAAAGTATGTACGAGAAGTCAGCTATTCTGTTTCTAGGCCGCAAGGCAGTCCACTTCTGTAGTGAGGTGCACGTGTACCAAGTAGTGACTACATCCATGCGAGATTTTTGTGCTGGGCATGGTAGTCCCTTTCTGCAGTGAGATGCACGTGTCCCAAGTAGTGACTACATCCATGCGAGACTGTTTATTCTGGGCATGGTAGTCTTTTTCTGTCATGAGGTTCACGTGTACCAAGTAGTGACTACATCCATGTGGGGCTGTTTGTGCTGGGCATGGTAGTCCTTTTCTGTAATGAGGTGTATATGTACTAAGTCGTGACCACATCCATGTGGGGCTGTTTATTCTGGGCGTGGCAGTCTTTTTCTGTTATGAGGTTCACGTGTACCAAGTAGTGACTACATCCATGTGGGGCTGTTTGTTCTGGGCATGGCAGTCTTTTTCTGTCTTGAGGTGCACGTGTAGTGACTACATCCATCTCTGTCTTTCCGTGTGTACAGCTGCATACCCTTCATTTATATTGAGTATGCATACTTTGTTACTTTTATTAGCGACATTCTTTGTCTTTCCGTGTATACCTCTGCGTGCCACTCATATATATTGAGTATGCATGCTTTGTTACTTCTATTAGAGTCTTTTTTTGTCTTCCCGTGTGTACCTCTGCATACGCTACATATATATGGAGTATGCATACTTTGTTACTCCTATTAGAGACATTCTCTGTCTTTCCGTGTGTACACCTGCATACCACTCATATATATTGAGGATGCATACTTTATTACTTCTATTAGAGACATTCTCTGTCTTTGCGTGTGTACCTCTGCATACCACTCATATATATTGAGTATGCATGCTTTGTTACTTCTATTAGAGTCTTTTTTTTGTCTTTCCGTGTGTACCTCTGCATACGCTACATATATATGGCATACCACTCATATATATTGAGGATGCATACTTTGTTACTTCTATTAGAGACATTCTCTGTCTTTGCGTGTGTACCTCTGCATACCACTCATATATATTGAGGATACATACTTTGTTACTTCTACTAGAGACATTATCTGTCTTTGCGTATGTACTTCTGCATACCCTACATATATATTGAGTATGCATACTTTGTTACTTCTGTCAGAGACATGCTCTGACTTTCCGTGTGTATTTATGCATACCACTGATATACAAGAAGCATACATTATTCTTTTACGAGTTTTAGACAAATTTTCTGTATTTTAATGTCTACTTCTGAAATTACATCCCATTTTGCGACGGTACTATCTGCAAATGCATACAATCCCAGTAAAATTAGTACTAGGAGGCGCATGGCCCAACACCAACGCTATACATACGTATGTTTAACCTATGAAAGTTCGCATGCACATGGCTTCGAGTGCAGACACATGTTCATATACATTGCTTTCTATTCGGTTTCAAATTATATACATGTGCGTGATTGTATTCAGGCATCCTCTGTATAGTTTATATGCATTTGAATATGTGTATTGATATAGTTATATAATGTGTGTGTATGTACATGTATGTATATTTGTGTGTATATGCTTGTGATGTATAAATCACATACGCATATATGCTACAGTTTTTGATCTCATAGCAATCTGCGTGGATATTTGGATATGGGTATCTATAATTATCATGTCTATAGAATGATACACGTGTCATAATTTCAATAAAGGTGCTGAAAACTGCACACTTCTTTCAAACGCCTGTATTCTCATATGCATACGAATGCAACCAGAGAAGGAGTCAGTACCACAGCTATCGTCTATGCGTTCAGGTGTTTTGTAGGTGGAAACCATGGACTATACTATGTATACCTGTCCACGTGTACCTCTCACCCCCTCATTCTGCCTATCACTCTCGTCCGTCTGTTGTTTGTACCAGATATGAGCCGCCCGTCCCCACACGCGTAGGTAAGAAAAAGCGAAGAGGCCCCGACTCCGCAAATAAACTGCCAGCCATCATGCCACACAACAAGTGCCGTCTGCGACTGTTGAAGCTGGACCGGGTCAAAGACTACCTCAAAATGGAGCAGGAATTCATCCAAAACCAAGAGAGACTGAAGCCACAACAGGAGAAGAACGAGGTATGTGTATGTGTTTATCTGTTGAGTATGAGAGTTGGGGTGAGGGGTATGTTTGTCGTGAGAATGTGTTTTTGGGCGTGGCGTCAATAATGTGGTACGGGAGCATGAAGTCGAAGTCCGCGTAGAAATGGGACACTGATGATGACGGGTATGTTTGTATACTATATATATATAGACGCATGTTGGTAGAAGGTTCTTGTTCCGACTCAGTTACACTGTTGCCTCGTATCATGTATCACTGGCAGTAATCTGTGGCCGATCTTGTTTAGAAGCTATGCGTGCTGTCCCTAGACTCTTTTAAACCAGCCTCATCAGTATTTGCGATGATGTGCGTTAATATGCGAACACTCGTCGTACAAGACTACTAAGCCTAAACTTAATCAAAGTGAGATTGCCTCTGAATGTGTCCCCGTGGTGTCTGAGGTTTTGGTTGTATGGGTCACCAAAATTCATCAAATGTAATATTCCGTCTTCACTCGGTATGGAATCATTGTATAGCGAATCAGTACATATAAGCCTCAACTTATATAGCGAACCTGCCCCCATGTTTGACTCAACTGTCCGTGTATCTCTATCCATGCGCAGGAGGAGCGAGCAAAGGTGGACGAATTAAGAGGCACCCCAATGGGAGTGGGTACTTTAGAAGAGATCATCGATGATAATCACGCCATTGTGTCATCGAGTGGTATGCTGAAGACCGGCTGTTGGGGACTGCGTCTGTGTTTTGTGTGCTTGCTTCGCTTGCCTGTTGATGCTTGCAATGCTTTATTGGTTATATTTCAATTAAGATTTCTCTGTGAGTCATTATGAGACCTGCCGAAGCCGCCAAATCCTCGTACAATCCATTTCCTCATGCTTTTGTGTTGTATTTCATTTTCCACAGTTGGACCCGAATACTATGTCAGTATTTTATCCTTTGTCGACAAAGACCAATTAGAGCCGGGATGTTCTATCCTGCTCCATCATAAAGTATGTGTGCCATCAAGCCCACCCCTCCCCCTCCATATATGGTAAACAGGTTCAAACCTCAGTAGTGCTCTGTGGCCCTCATGGAGGGGTAGGGTTCTTGTTTGTTGGTAGCCTGCCTTTACTTTGTAATAGTCCTGCGAATGCGTAGTGTACCGTGTGAGACAGCTCACGTGATCATTCTACGGTGGGGGATTCCCACACCCCTAGATCTAAAGCGCAAGTTGAGATGCAGTTTGTCTGCGCATGATTATGCTCTTAACGTACTGAAATAATATCTATTGCTTATGTTTGTGTAGAGATCGCACCTTTGCATAGATATGGGTACCTTCGTTGCACAGAGAGACACTCTTCCTTCTCGCTTGGGCAACCTTTAACTTCGCCTCAAAACGCTTGCAAACGGCGCAAACCTCAGAGACAATGTCACGATTACAGACGAGGTTTACATAAATTGTACCATACACTCACCTACATGACTGTTTATTCCACTTTACCTCTCTTGTTATCACACACTTCCATGTATGTCCTGATTTATATCATAGCCAAGGACAGGCCGTTCCGGTTACTTGCTCATTTCATCATATCTTATCAATCTTTCTTACCCTCCTTACTCTCTCTATCCACCTACCCATGTGCATGGCATTCTGGCTACTTGCTTGTCATCATATATAATCTTCCTTACCCTCCATCCTCTCTCTATCCACCTACCCATCTACAGGCCATGGCGGTCGTGGGAGTGCTCGCCGACGACGCAGACCCCATGGTAAACGTTATGAAGCTAGAGAAGGCGCCTACAGAATCGTATGCGGATATCGGTGGGTTGGACTCACAGATTCAGGAGATTAAGGAAGCTGTCGAGCTGCCACTGACACACCCTGAGTTCTACGAAGAGATGGGAATCAAGCCACCAAAGGGTGTAATTCTGTATGGACCTCCTGGAACGGGGAAGACCCTCCTGGCCAAGGCTGTAGCTAACCAGGTGAGTGTGCGAAAGTTCGCAACCGTGTGATGGTAGTGTTGTTTTGTTAAATGCGGAAGTGTTTTTGGATGACCTGTCCTGGTGGGTGTGGCCTGGTGAGTGCACGACTATGGTGAATTGTATGGCGAGGCTGTGATCGATGCAGTGTATGCGCATGTGTGGGTAGTGTAGTGGTGGGTGCCGTATCATATATCGTCAATGTCATCTCATTGTGTTGTCAACGGCATCTCATTGTGGGACTGTATGCTATTCACGCTATCTAGCGAGCGTTTGGATGGGATGTATAATAATGATATATGTGTGGGTGTGTAGATTTCGTATCGGCAGTGGTTATATCGAATGAGCAAGTGAAATATCTGGAAACGTATCTAACATCCTGTGCTGGAGTTGGCTGGAAACTGATCATATATCATGTGCCACCGCATGTAAGTGGAATCTCGCCTTGACAGACCCCCCTCGTCACCGCCCACTTTTGCCTTCACCCATTTAAATCAAGATAGCCCCAAGCGCATGCCTGTTCACTTCTACGAATTTCGGACAAGTAAATGAACTCTTTGTTAGCCATACAACTATGCATGTTCATGTACCTGGAATCTCTGATTGCCTTCTCTGATCCCCATGGCCTAATTTGATATCTCTAGACTTCGGCGACGTTCCTGCGTGTAGTTGGGTCAGAGCTGATCCAGAAATACCTTGGAGATGGGCCTAAGCTGGTGAGAGAGATGTTCCGAGTCGCAGAGGTAGGTGAAGTGACCGTATCAATATTTGCAATCCTTTTTTCTTTACCTTTTATGTTCCGTTATCCTCCCGATTTATGTATTAATATCCTCATTTTAATTTTTTATGATAATCTCGATTGGACTCTGAAAAGTCCCTTCAATTTCAACTGCCATTCATCCGCTTTCGATTCCACTCCCTGAATGTTGCCATATAAGTTGATACTCGGTGCTATTTTCAAGCTCCATGCTTAGCCTGCGCCTTATATGTCCTTACTTTCAACTCAACTGTTCCACCCAGGATCACGCTCCGTCTATTGTATTTATAGATGAGATCGATGCCGTCGGTACCAAACGATACGACTCGAATTCTGGTGGAGAAAAGGAGATTCAGGTATGCTTGTCCAGTTTAGGAACATCCGTCAAGATGGAGTAATATGTGTATATGTATATGTATGTTATGTATGTGTATATATATATATGTGTGTGTGTGTGCGTGTGTGAACTTGCTTGACCGTATACATCTTTTCATATAAGTGTACACTTTATAGTAGCTACGATTCCCGATTATCTTGGACTTTATATTTTGCGGTTGAATAATTGAATCTTCTGACTAGTATGGCTGCACTGTGAGTAGTCTACGATTTTTTGGCCATCTATCGATTTCAAGAAAGGCCTTGTTCAATGGCAAAGTCGATACTCTGATGAAACCCTTTCAACGTACATGCAATTTAACGTGTTGCTTCGTGATTTCAGCACCCTGTTGTGTGTGTTCAGCTTTTCATTGCGCATATTAATCGCCGCATAACCTTTGCACCACCCAACAGCGTACCATGTTGGAGCTTCTGAATCAATTGGATGGTTTTGATTCGCGCGGAGACGTCAAGGTAATCATGGCGACCAATCGGATCGAGACATTGGACCCCGCGCTCATTCGTCCCGGGCGTATTGACAGAAAGATTGAGTTCCCGTTGCCCGATGAGAAGACCAAACGCAGAATCTTTGGCATTCACACGGCTCGCATGACCATTGGCGAGGATGTCGATCTGGAAGAGTTGATCATGGCCAAGGATGACCTCAGCGGGGCTGACATCAAGGTGTGTGGGGTGACTTTAATCAACGTGGCACGTACTTCCTGTTCGCTTTAGTATATTCTTATATCACATACTTCCTGTTGTTGTTTTTTTGCTTTAGTGTATTCTTATAGTACATACTTTTGTTTTTTGTTCACTTTAGTATATCCTTATATTGCATAAAAAAAATAATTGTTCGCTTCAGTATATACTTATATTACATACTTTTGTTTTTTGTTCACTTTAGTATATCCTCATATTACATACTTTTGTTTTTTGTTCACTTTAGTATATCCTCATATTACATACTTTTGTTTTTTGTTCACTTTAGTATATCCTTATATTACATACTTTTGCTTTTTGTTCGCTTTATAATATCCTCATATTACATACTTCTGTTTTTTTGTTAGCTTTAGTATATCTTTATATTACATACTTTTGTTTTTGTTCGCTTTAGTATATTCTTATAGCGCATGATTGTCGCGCGGGTGTGTCATACAGCATGCGATTTGGCTATCGGGTTGTGTTACATGGTGTATGTTGAGTGCTCTCTCTGTGCGAGATGGTGTGCAGGAACCTGCGCTTGCCCGTGTGTGTTGTGTTACACTTAGTCGTTTGTATTCATCTTCGCCGCCTGCATTTATTACACCCAGGCTGTCTGTACGGAGGCTGGTCTGCTAGCACTGAGAGAGAGGAGAATGAAAGTAACACAGAAGGACTTCCTGGAGAGTAAAGAGAACGTCCTTTATCGTAAACAAGAGGGCACGCCAGAGGGCATGTACTTATAAACAAACCGTCATCTGTCATCGCAACGTATACCTGTACTGGGATGCGACCATCAGTGAACACCCGGCAACCTAATATAAAAATACACTGATAGTATTAAAAGTACTGTATTGTATATTGGTGACAACACTGGCGTCTGTTGAGCTGTCCACCTCTATATTTTAATTGATATTCTTCCTGGAGACCCCTGTTACTGAGTACCCTCGATTTATAAACCTTATAAACGAAGCAAATGTTCACAGCCCCTTTTTTAAAGATCGACTTCGCCTCCGTATGTCTGATTTTAGCGCTGCATATGTGCGAGCTTTAAATCGCGAATGAAGACAGACTCTTCGGCAAATGAGAAAAAAAAATCAAATACCGCCCATTGGCACCTCGTTGGACGAATCAGTTCCCGAGAGGAGCTCCGCAAGTTTACGTCTCTCTATCCTGGCTATATAGGATATGTATGTACACAATCCAGACTGTGTAGGATATGCATGCATACAACTCGGACTATATAGGCTATACATGCATACAACTCGGACTATATAGGATATACATGCATAAAACTCAGACTATATAGGATATGCATGCGTACAGCTCAGGAACACCTCACATTAAACAATGGAGACTATAACGCGGTGTGCTAGCGCCTAGAGTTAACATTGCCAGGACAGACACGGTGATTCGAGCTCTTAAAGCTCTGAAGATGGTACCAAATCAGTTTGCTATTCAATGGCACTACTATACACACATCGGACCACATTGGTTGATCGAACTTCGATCAGCGTATCGTATCCCTCCTGCACTCGGATCATATTCATCATGATCAAAAGTTGTATCGTTAAATACTTCAGGGATGACCAAATTATTAATAGTCTGTTGGTGTGTAGCCCACAGCCTTGCGATAGCCTAGCAGGTGCTGGCCCCTATAGTGTGTGACAGTTGCCGCAATGTCTTCGTTAAGCTACTCCCCTGGCGCATACATAACGTTTGTTTGTGTGTTTGGTTTTGGTCAATACTCAATACTGTCAACATGTCCTTATCTTTATGTTCATTGGCTTTATATAGTAGCGAGAGTATGATTCTTTTCTGAGTGCGTATCTGCGCGCATCCGCATGCCTTCAAAAGTTGAAACACTGATAGTGCCCAACTTTCATACGGTCACGATCAAAGTCAAAATCGGGGTCACTCCTGTAAGTTAGATACTGAAAACGTTAACGTTTGGCGAAGTTAACGAATCGCCGTCAACGCAGGCCAGCTTTGCGCTGCAGTCTACACGAATACAACCACGAGGTTATATGATGAGACGGTCACAGTCCATATAACCCCGGCAAAAAAAAATTATAAAACTGCAGAATCTGTATTTTCTTATTCGTAGATATCTATTCAACGACATGACGTGTGTATTGTTATTGAAGAAGGTTGTAGAGTTTGTAGACGTGGTGAAACGATGCTACAGTTCGACTCTCGATGTCGACTCACACAAAAATGCAGTTAAGTGTGCCATACTGTATGCACGTCAGCTGCACAGACAGTGACGAGCTGATCTACGTTTACTATGCACAAGTGTTTCTTGGAATCAAATAGTTATTGTCAAAGACTCTCTGGCCGGAGGGGGGTCATCTCTCGATAGGCTAGCCTGCATTGTGTGTGATGCTCCTCGATAACGACGTTATTTATTTCGCCCGATCCAACAACAACTCGCAGGGGATTTCCTGAAGGGATGTGTAGTGTTCATAGCTTATTATAAACCCTTATTTTAAAATAAATATTACAGTGACACTTTTAGTATATAACACAGTGAGAAGCTGAAGAACATCGGCGCGAAGTATTCAAACGTATGTGGACAGCATCGGCGCATTCTGTACACAAGATTAGTGTCAGCTTTTTATCAGCGCGTGATCAGCGCGTACATATCTTTGCGACGTACATAATATTGTATTCAACATAGTGTGGCCACGTATAAATATTGTTTCAAACTAAAAACTATGACTCATAGAGTCCAGTTTCGGAATTCATAATTTAATATAATATTTTAAAACACGACATACTTTTCAATAAAAACATGATTTCAATTGAAACCCTTATCATTCGTATCAGCAATATCATATTTGACCTGTTGCCGCCGTTTATGGGGTTGCTGCATTCATTCCGACAAGCGTGATTATATATGTACGCTCATATACGGTATAAGGTACTACACAAACAGGCACGTGCACATACATGCATACAGTCACCCCCTTATCCTTCACGTATTCAGCGACGTGTGAATAGTCAAGATGGGAAACGAATTAGGCAAGATGAAACGCTACAAGAAAGCAGAGGTGGTTGACCTCAGTAAAACCAAGATGACAAAGATACCACCCGTGCTGGCGAAACTCAAACATGTACAGGAGCTTCTGCTCAACGAGAACGAACTGACAGAACTCCCAGCATACATAAGTAAGTGAACCGACGCACCGAAGTTGTATCTTGAATATTTAAAATATCTGTAAACATTATTCCCACTGATGCATTGAGCGGTGTGCAGATCTGAAGGTAAAATGCTTATACATACAAGTGTACAAACTATCGTTTTTAGGTGTGATAGAATATGTGTCACAGTATACAGTTTTTCCATTTTACGGCCCCACCCTGTCACTAAATATGTGATGCTTCGACCAGTAGACCCGCAATTGTCGCTGAGCATATAGTTGTGGATAGTATATAAAGGCGGGTTGTTCGACATTAAAGATCAATACTAGCGACGCAAACTCAATTTCAGTCTATTTCATATAGTGTCTACTGAAAGGTACAACAGGTGATCGTGTCAGTTGTGCCGATGATAGCGATCAATTTTTTAATTATATTTTCTCTTATGCACTACGACATATCGAAGACATCAATGACGAGTATTGGATCTTCATAAAATGATGCTATCTCTTTTTATGAAGCCGCATCTCCTTGATATTTCACTGCAGTAATTATGAAATGTATAGGTTTGATCAAATACATCAATACACATAATACAGCCCAAATTGAGATACATGCATGTATCTGTATATATATATATATATATATATATATATATATATATATATATATATATATATATATATATATATATATATATTATATATATATATATATAGTATATATATATATATATATATATATATATATATATATATATATAGTATAAGTATA
>NW_014040540.1:27547-35592 GCF_001186125.1 Sphaeroforma arctica JP610
ACATAATAATATATATATATATATAGTGTGTGTGTGTGTGTGTGTGTGTGTGTGTGTGTGTGTGCGTGTTTTACATCTATCTGTTTATGTATATATCTGTATTGATTTGGTTGATATATATATATTGATATTTATATATGTGTGTCTAGGGAGGGGGCGGGGGCGGTCGGCTCAGATGGTATTGAAAGATGGAAGTGTGTGTGTGTCTTTGTGTGTTTATGTGGTATCAATATGCGTTTGCATGTGGATATGCAGATGTGTTCCTGTGTATGTATATATACACATATATATTTTTTCCTGAATATATGGTTTTGAAATAGGACAACTCCGATCTGTGTGATTACGTACTACCTTGTATGCTCGAATATTCACTCATGCACAAAGAGTCAATTCCGCGTATATATGTGTGCTAAATACATAGACCGTAAATGTACGATCTGGAGCAGATGCACATATTGAGATATAAATATCGTTGTCAAGTGCATAGATGAAAGCGTGTCCACATGCATGAAATATGCGCAAAGAAGCACGTACTCGGGCATTCATATACACACCTGAAAGCACGAAAGACAGCCAAACATTTTTGCCCATGTGAGGTATTGTTGTACATATGATGACGACGAAATCTATATATAGAACTGATACTCAAACACATGTTCAGTAGTACGTTCCTGCACTTAAAGGTGTACAAAAATGCATATCAAATTTTGTGGGTATATGTAGCCAGCCTACCACAACTTAGATATCATCTGCGTATACACCCGAGACACTGTGAGATATACACATACACACACTTACGCATAGAGAAAGCATTACGATCTATTTACTTTCGCGTGAACTGAGCTTATCGATATTATCTACTGATTTTCCCATCCATTCAATCTAAACCCATTCCTCATACAGACAAATTCGAACTCCTCCGTGTGCTCAATGTCGAGAGAAATGCGTTAACGTCGGTGCCTGAGGAACTCGCACAACTGCAGGAGCTGGAGAAGCTGTTTCTCTCCCACAACCGATTGTTCTTCTCCGAACTGAATCCGGCTCTTGGGACTATGGCAAATCTTAAGCATCTGGAACTGTCTCACAATCAGCTCGGGTATGTGGATATAGGTTTGTGTCATGTATGGACAATACATCTAAATGTACAGTGTATAGCATAACCGTAAAAGTCATAACACACTCAAGTGTGTTAGGATGTGCGTACGTTCACCTCGTATTATCCCAGAAGACTTTTAAGATGGGTACTCGAGAGGCTCTCTAAACTAAGGTGTTGCGTCTGAGTTTTTCTTCGTCCCACATCCGGCTATGTAGGCATGCCAGTTAGAGTGTAAGTTAGTTTTATAACTGTAGGCTTCAGAACATATCAAAGAATAGACATCCCAAACACTTATGCTTTATCCCGCTCTCTCTTTATCGTAGTTCTCTGCCCGATTCCTTCGCTGGACTGGTTGGTCTGGTACGTTTGGACATATCACGCAATGACTTCAACATGCTCCCAGAAGTACTGTGCCAAATCCCTAGCCTGCAACACATCGATTTCAGCTGCAACAAGATTAAGCTGATTCCGGAGGAGATCGGACTATTGCACAATCTCAGGACGCTTGATCTACATGATAACCGAATCCCACGGTATGTATCTGTTTTGTACATATTATGTACATGTTATGTACATGTTATGGACATGTTAAGTACATGTTATGTATATTTTATGTGCATTTTGTATACATGTTGTATACATGTTACGTACATGTTATGTACCCTCAGTTGAGTAGAATGATTTAGCACCTTACTGTCGGAAAATGTGCATGACCAGCTATCAGAGGTGTCAAGTAGCTACTGGACGCAAATGGCTATTGAAATAGGTGTGCTTGCTTCTGGGCCGTGGACGTACGGATATATACGCTATAGAACGGCTATAGGGTAGCAGAAATCACGTATTCATGTTCATCAAAGTATAGTTTGAGTAGAACTCCTTCCGAAACAATGTTTTGAGTTGTGTGTGCCGTCCGTTATTACAATTAGTGCTTAACCTCAACCACCACCGCTTCGATGCCTTGCGATTCAATAGGTCATGAATAGGGCTCTGTATGTGGTATGTTAGTGGACCGTATGCTTTTCAATTAGAGAGACCAGCTAGTCTCTATTCCAGCCGTGCTTGCGTTCGAGAGTGATAGTTACATCGAATATGCTGCATGGTTTGTGGAAACTCGCAGTCGCAACATCCCAGTCTTGAAACGCAAACACCATCAATAAATTGTCTCAGCACAAATCAGTATGTGTCCTAATAAATAGCAAAGTAGTTGTGCAGTACAATTACGGCAAGTGATATCCCACACAACGTACGAAAATATACACATCACAGGCCCTCTATCCCATCTCAACGTTCAAGACTATACGCAAACCACAACTGAACCAACGCTACACACTGTTGCAGACTTCCGGTCGAAATTGGGGAGTGCCGTGAGATGCAGAGTGTCAATCTGTCGCTCAACCAACTGGCCGAATTGCCAATCAGTGTGGGCAACTGGGGCAAGCTCAAGGTCATCTCATTAGAGGACAATCAGATCAACGACCTACCTGGCACGGTTATCAAATGGGGGGAAGTCGAGGTGTGTAGTTTGTGTGCGGTGTTGGCAGTCGCATACGCTGACAACCTACCAAAAAGCCACCGCTGTTAGGGTTTAGGGTTTGGGGTTTTAGCTCGAACCAATTGTTCGGATCACAGTGCCTCTGACAGCTCGATGTGGTAAGGACTCAAGCGCGTAAATCAATCACGACACTATTTGAAGTGCGGACTAGATTGTATTTGAGGGAAGCTTGCATCCAAGGCTCAAGGCATAATGGCTGACCAGGCGTAGCTAGTAGTTATAAGTTTAAGATATGTTGCCTAGCCTACTGTACTGAGCGTTATTAAATCGAGGATTGATTTCTGCACTTTCTCGACCCAAAATCTGCGTAAGCAACAGGGATGGACCAACAAACGAAGTCGCTTCGTCTGTAGGAAATCAACATAGTCCGTACAAATAGTATTGCATCGACTATCAATAACCTTATCTCTGACCATGTACCACTCCAGACTGTCAACCTACGCAACACAAAGCTGACTGAACTCTCCGACGATGTGGAGTATTGGAAGAGCCTGGTCTCACTGGCCTTCGGCAACTTGAAATATATGCAGGAAATTTCAGGTATGCGCATGCGTGTTTTTATGTACATGCGGATACTTCTACCTAGCATACGGGGGGGTTTTTTTAGGGGTTTAGGTATGTTGAACTATAGGTCAGGTCTACAACCCTGTGCAAGTGTACGTAAATTCCAGTACTTGGACTACAGCGCAATCCTATCAATAAATGACAACCTAGTTGCGAGATGTACTAGTCCTAGTATGTACCCCAAATTGGTGACTTTAAGCCAAAGATGTGACTTTACAGATACTATCTCCTGCACTCTACTTCGAGCTGCATGTATAGATTAATATATGTATACTTTCCGGCTCACACCTGATCATAAGCATAAACACTCTACTTGTCCGAACTAATTCGGATACATCTGTGTGGATGTATAACATTATACTTACAGCCAGCATCGGAGAGTTAACGACGCTCACGCACTTGGACCTGTCGCAAGGGCAGCTAACCACTCTGCCCGAGGAGATTAGCCAACTGTGCAACCTCAAGTGGCTGGATGTATCCAAGAACGCTCTATCGCATCACACCTTCCCCAATGAGGCACTCGGCAAGCTAAAGACACTGCAGGTGCTGAACCTAGGGTATGCTACACGTACACGCTTAAGGGTATGCTACACGTGCACGCTTAAGGGTAAGCTACACGTACACGCTTACGGGTAAGCTACACGGACACGCTTAAGATTGTAGCACTAACCAACGCCAAGGCACACACTACACTAAGATTGATCGGTTTGTCAGCCGTCTTATCTCTATATGAAACTAGACTCTATGAAGGTAGCGGTCAGCGTTGATTGAAAAGTGCTCTACCACCTGTTTGTTGAAAGTTCTGGTTCCGAGACATTTCCAAGCATTTGTTTCAGGCGTAGTACGCTGTACACTTTATGTAGACTTGATAGAGTGCTTACAGACCCTCGTATGAATCCACTAGCTCAACAGTTGACCGATACTAACTAATATGCATTCAACAGATACAACAAGACCAATAGATACTAACTACTATACATTCAACAGATACAACAAGACCAATAGATACTAACTACTATACATTCAACAGATATACATTCAACAGATACATCAAGACCAATAGATACCAACTACTATACATTCAACAGATACAACAAGACCAATAGATACTAACTACTAAACATTCAACAGATACAAAAAGGTCAATAGATACTAACTACTATACATTCAACAGATACAACAAGACCAATAGTTACTAACTACTATACATTCAACAGATATACATTCAACAGATACAACAAGACCAATAGATACTAACTACTATACATTCAACAGATGCAACATGACCAATAGATACTAACTACTATACATTCAACAGATACAACAAGATCAATATCATTCCCGATGAGCTCTACCAACTGTCAGAATTACAAATATTGTATCTGGAGGACAACGGAATCATGATGCTGGATGATGAAATCGCCAATCTGAAGCAGTATGTTGTGTGTTAGGCACACAGTTACTGCCCTAGCATTTAGTCTATGTGTAGTCGTCTAGGACTAATGACCGGTTTAACACAACAGTATGCGTATGTATTTGTTTCGAGCGCATGGTTTCGCATTGAATTTGTTCTTCCCCAGCTATATAACTAAATGAGAGAAACGGCATAGCCCAGTCATCACTCACATATACACAACCCGCCCTATACATTAGACTGCGCAAGCTTCACCTAGCATTGAATTTGCTCGTGAGTGTCACCGATGCCTTTGGAGAGTTGACCAACCTCGAAGTGCTGGAGGTGAGAAACAACGAACTCGGCCACCTGACACCAGAGATAGGTAAGCTGAAGAAATGGCTTTGCAATGAAGTCTCTTGGCCAGTATATTGTTATACATCAGCACGATTATGTAGCTTCAGTAGATCAAGCTCTTCTACATGCGTGTGAAACTGTATGTCTCAAGGAATCCATCGACATGTCAGTCAGCTTATTAAACTTTTTCTGTGTACTATTGGCGACAACGGTAGTTTTGACCCACACCTACACCCGAGCTCTTACATTATTATCATATGCACTTACCACCTATAGCCATACACTGACACTGTTTACATATACACTTACCACCTACAGCCATACACTGACACTGTTTACATATACACTTACCACCTACAGCCATACACTGACACTGTTTACATATACACTTACCACCTACAGCCATACACTGACACTGTTTACATATACACTTACCACCTACAGCTATACACTGACACTGTTTACATATAAAACTACCACCTATAGCCATATACTAGCACTGTTTAAATATACAATTACTACTTACAGCCAAGTGCACAAAGCTGCGAAAGTTGGATGTGAGTAACAACAAGCTGGTAGAGCTTCCCGTGACTATGCATCGATGTGTCCAGCTATCGGTATGGGAGGAGTCTGTGTGTCTGTATCTCACTTGGTATAACGATCGATGCTTTCCTGCTGCTCTCGAAAGAATCAGGTGTTGAATAACCCGCTGATATTTGAGAATCGGATTTTGAATCACCCTCTGGTATTTGGTATTGCATATGCTGTATACAATGCAATATAGCTGACATTTTCATGATTCATCCGTGTAGATCTTCGAGTTCAAGGACAACCAACTTCTAGTGCCACCAAATCCAATAGTGGCTGCTGGATTCGATACTATCATGACATACCTCAAGTCGAATGATCCGACCTGGGTAAGTTCCAACCACACATTGGCGAATCGGCTTGTCGCTTGTATTTGATTAACCTACACAGCCGTAGTTTTATAGCTCACGAACACCGATGCTGATATGGAGCTTGGGATTGTGACTGGGTTTTTCTTTTTGTACTGGTCGATGTATCAGGTCATGTACTGTCGTGGAGTGCATGGCTACTTGTATTTGACTTTTAGTCACATTTCTCTTCATATTATCTGCAAATGTGCACTTGGCAGTCTACAACTGTATCGGGCAGTCTGAGTAGATACTTAGGTGACAGAACCAGAACGAATATATAACTATATATAGATCTTGGAATCGAATCCCCTCTTTGTATACTTGACACTCTTCAAGTGCAGGGGGTCGATATACATTGACTCGAAAATCCACTCCTCGATATGTCGACGTCCTGTTGTGTTTGTCATAACGAAGTACTTGACATAGAACCTCTCATATAGAGTCTATTCCTGCTGACAACTGAATGGAGTACCTTTGTTCAACTTTTTTGGCTGTCAAATTCACCAGGATGAGAAGGAGGAGAAAAAGAAGGCAGAGATGCAGAAGAAACAGAGCCGTGCTGCGATGAAAATAGCCCACAGTAATTTTTCAGCGTCAATGAAAGGTGTTTCGCCTACAGAGTCGACATGTGATACAGAAGAGAATAAAGCTATCGAGGTAAGTCAAAGGCAACCAACCGTTCACGATATCATCCCAAGAGTCCATTTTTAATCCCTACGTTTGTGAAATATTTTGAATAAAAGGAGTATCATGCAAGGAGTATCATGCACTTGCCAGCCCGTGTATTTTGTTCATTCATGCCCAGGTGTAAATATTTTTTTCGTTTGTTCATGTCCATGTGTATGTTTTTATTTTGTTTATTCATGTCCATGTGTATATATTCATTTCACTATTGGCAGAAGCGCGAGTGTTGACTGCTATACTCAGAAACTGTGTCAGACATTTCGCATTCTATATCACGGAAATACAGAGCCGTATGTTGGTTGATACATCTGTGAATCTCCATCCTTATTGCGACTGAATGTATACAAATCGCTTCCTCAACAGAAGCAAACGTCCACTGTCGCTACTGAAAATGCTGAAGCACACTCCGAGGCAGTGGACTCCAAAAAGTCTGCTACGGATTCTATTGAAGAGGAAACAAAAATTACGGCTGATCCTGAGTTGCAACCCGCTGAAGCTTACGAGCTCATTGCCAGCATGGAAGCAGACACTGCCACTGGTAAACAGACAGACGATGTTGAAACAGACAAGGGTTCAGCTGAGACGCATGGGAGTGTAGCTGCACCATCAGAGACACGTGAAGCCGTGGCGGTGAGGGTCCAACCACCGGCGCCTGTGAGGAAGGACACTGTGGATGATCTGTTAGCTGACTTGGCCGATGTGCTGCCAGTGGACAGCCCTGTGAGTGTGAGCGGTCCAAAGACGGTGAACGCAGACACCGTGAGTGCGTCGCCTGGTGATGGGGCGGATATAGCGTTATGTCAGGGCGAGTAGATAAGCACGGGCAAACGTTTTAAGTACGTGTAAGTTCGAACCGATGCATTACAAAGAGGTATACGTCGGTAGAGTGCGCATATGCAGGATATGGCATTGAGGTTTGATACCAAACAGTGTCCGCGTTAGCACTAGAGCTAGAGTACGCATGTGCCTCTGCCGTTGACCACAAGCAAATGGTGGAGGAAGGGATGGTTTATCGCTACGAACAGGTTTCGAAGTATTAGTACGATGAGAGCAACTTCCAATTATATAGTGCGCCTGTGACATATAACATTAACGACAATAATTTTACGACACTATGATGAGCTTTTGCAGGGTGTCCTTTGCCTGCGTTGCAGAAGCTTGTTTTGTTCGTTCCAATAGCGCAATGAGGTCTTTCTGTTAGCCTCGATTGCTCATTCGGCTTATTCCAATCCTAATAAACATTATTTTAAATGAAATTCTCAACTTCTAATTTCGCAACGTAACCTAATTTTTACTAAACCGTTAGGCCTAGACACATGACCAAATATGCAATATATACACGTGTACAGGTTTCGAATTACCCCTTACGTAAAAATATATATTATATATAGATAAATACATATGCATATACAGATACAGATATATATATATAGAGAAATACATATTCATATACAGATATAG
>NW_014040540.1:35658-41521 GCF_001186125.1 Sphaeroforma arctica JP610
CACACACACACACACACATATATATATATATATAATACATGTATATATATATATATATATATATATATATAAAAATACATATATATGTTTGTGCGTGTGTTTGTGTGTGTGGTGGAGGGGGGGGGGGATCAGAGGCCCTCGTCATACATTTGAAAAAATGTATGTATCGAGCTTCAGGTGTCAAAAAATATTGATACCTTCAGCTTATGGCATATGTGATTCTTTTACTAAAAATTCGACACTACTTCAAATTCGACACTTTTGCTACTTTAAATTCGGCATATAATACAGACCAATTGGCAGATGCCACAGCATAACAGATGTAAATTACCTGATAATCGAAATGTCAATTCTTGCGGCAAAGCTTCTGTTAAAGAAAACAATTTATACTATGCTGAAAAGAGACAGAAACAGAAGAGAACGAGAGAAAAATTCAATAACTTGCTGAGTTGCCTCAATGGATTGGATTGAATTTTGAACCATACTATATGGTCAAATAGTTTCTGACGTCAATATGCTGTGTTGTAGTTAGTGCATTGCGTGTATCAATACTGGCTTTTCTGTACAATCCGTGTAAAAAATGTGACTAATAAAGGAATAGATATGTCATGAGCTTTATATTATTGTCTAATGCATATAAAGGCAGAAATCACACCTGAATAAATGATAACTATTCACTTCGAAGATGAAGCTATCTAGCAAACGCTATAACTTCAAACATAGTGAATCCCATTTTCTCGTTCGTCCGTGTTGCAAGACTTCGATGACTATGTTTGTATATATAAACGAGCGGCTTCCAAGTTGACACACACCCTCACAGCTGCTTTACAGGAGGCATATAATGAGTATCACTCTCTCCTGTTTTTCCTTGTCCGAAAAAAAATATGAAAATGTCCGTGTCGATCGCAGCTCGCCGTTGCTTACCACCAACGTATTGCCTATTAACTACTGGTATCATAACAAGGTCTTTCCTCCACTTTTGTATACTCTGTACCTTACGACACACATCCATACAAAATCATTTATAACGGCCTCGAGTTTCCTTTGCACATATGTTTTCAATAGCGAGTCTGATAAGGTTTAATCATGAGCGAGCATATACATGTGGACTTACACCCATCGCAAAATAACAAGGCAATTTCATACCTATACCTCCAGCCTTTCGCTTTTCAGAACGAAAGCATGCGTATACAAACGCATACGAATAGTCAATATATAGTTTTATCAACACTATCTGGGCCAAAACTGTTTATCTCATAGTAGCTTTTAATACGCCGGGAGGAGTCTAGGGTTTAGCATATATCGGGTGCGGGGGGAGGGGGTAGCCTAAAAAAAGCTATACGGGCAGTACGTATAGTTGTGACCTAATGAATACGACATTTTCCAAACTGTTGTTCAATTCTCTGGTAGTCAACCCTACGGGGTAAAAGGTTCTTACCTATTCATAATCTAATCGTCCTCGGGATCACCAAGCACTACATACGCATCCATCACACGCGGGCTATTTAAGTCAAAACACATAAGCTTGGAAGTGCAGGGCATGGAAAAGCCGTGAACAGATCGCAAACCACAGGATTCTTACCTATGATTTCAACACTGGCTGATTATTCAATTGGAACCTGTTATTTCAAGATAATCTCTATTCGATCGCCTGGCGAAAAAAAAACGAAGGAGGCAGTACGTTTAGTTGTATGACCGAATGGATACGACGTTTCCCAAGTTGTCGTTCAATTCTCTGGTAGTCAACAATACGGGAGAATGATCTCTACCTAATCATAATCTAATCGTTATCAGGATCGCCAAGCACTATATACCCATCCATCACACGCGGGCTGTGCCAATATTTCCAATTTATATGGCTTACAGTCAGAACAAATAAGCTTGGCCGTGATCAAATCGCAAACCACAGGATGCTCGAATGCTACTATCCCTTGTTGATTGTTCAAATAGAACGTGGATTGTATCCCCTGGCGAGAGAAACAGTCTTGTATCGCTTGTAGAAACATAATCAATGGAGAGGAAAATAAAGCAAAACACAAGTTGATTGACTGAAGCTAACGACACGATCATCGGTTAGTAAGCGTATACAGCCGTATCTTTTCAGCACTCTTTAAATAGTCTATTTCCACAACTATCGAGACCTACTATGAATCACACTCGTTTTTAGACTAAAAAAAATGGAGGGGAAATATGAGTGGCTCTGAGAAAATTCAAAAACCTGTTTCAACTATTACAACGTTCTTAATTTTTTCTCATTAAAAATAGTGTAGACACTGATGTCATGTTTTCATGAAAGCAACTACAGTATGGAGGCAGAACCAAATATTGTCACCTACCAACTGTGCTTGTTAACATTTTCACATACTTTTTACATTAGTATTAGTATGACAGACAGTAGCGATTTGCCGGATCGAATGAAATCACATGTATGTGATGTAGACGTTTTCAATTTAGCAACCCTAATCAAATACGAATGCTTTGCATTGACTGTCTTGCAAGGAATGAGTTCTGTAGTCGTGCATTTTATTTTCAATGGTGGATACAAGTGTCTACGCGTGCAGTATAATGATACACACAAAAGGGGATCACCTTATGTCTTTAATCTGAGGGATTTCGATTTTGTCGTCCTCGGTACTATCAGTCTCGTATATGATATATTAGATTCAGTTGGTAGAGAAGTACTCGATGTACCTACTGGCTCTGTATCAACCTATGTACTACATACTTCTTCATTTTTCGGAATGTGCTACTATTTTTTATTACTATCTACAGTCAAAATAAAAGAGCTTTCAGGTGCAGTATCTGGAAATGCCGCGACCAGATAGAAAAAGGCAGGGTATTTCAAACGCTAAGCTTCTAACACTGACTGATTCTTGGCTTGATACTTTCGGTTCCCTTGCGAGAGAAGCAGTCATATAAATTGTATTAACTGAGTCCAAAAAACACGAAATAGGAATCTAAAATGATTCTTCCAGACACAAATTCTAACCGACTAAAACAAACGTTTACGAGCTTGTGATATATTTTTAAAAGATCGTATCTTCTAATCTCACAGTATGTTTCATCATTTCACGTGACCTATACCAGGAAGTATATTTGTTCTCAGTCTACAAAATCATCAATGGCAAATACGAGTACATGGCTATGGGCACATTGTTACAGTTTTTTAGAAATGTATTTCAATTATACTGTCCTTAAAATTATCTTATTGGAAATGAGTTTCGCACTGATACCATTTTTATGAACCCAATTGCGACAATATGACGGTGAAACAATGCTTGGTATTCAACCTACATTGACATAAGCTTATATCGCCAATCCAAGCATTATAATAGTATTGCATATAGTTTTTTGTGCAATGCATACCACATAGTTACGTAAACTGTCAGTGGATGCAATATGATCATATTGCGCATTGTTATTCATCCTTCGTATACCACATAGTTGAACATAAGTTCGTATCGCCAATCTATGCATTCAATGATTGTATTGCATGTAGTCATAATCTGGTTATTATACCATATATATATATATTCCCATTTATAAAATTGACAGCATATGTTTACTCCCAACAGCACGCTAAATCTATACAGCACATTATATTGACGCACAAGCTAGTACACAAACACGTTGATTGTTGCGTATACGAACGTTTATTGCAATAGTGAGCTGATTGCGATGTGTATGTATGGCCTTTTAAATTCGACATTTGCAAAGATACACAACTGTGGCAAATATACTATATAATTGTATCAGATTGCAATAGAAGTGTGGTGCTTTATATTTGCTATTAATAAGTCACAATGCCACATACAGATAAAAAAGAATTAAAAAACTACCGTGTAAATTGCGGTGTAGAAACACTGTATGTAAAATATTATACGTATAATATGCACTACACAAATCATACAATGCTTTAGAATTTCCGATTTCATATATCGAGAATAATTCTTCAAATAGATTAAATGATAAAGTTCCATCTTGTAGAACTTGTAGAATTCATGTATGACATCTTCATGCTGAATAGTAAATACACATCTACTGATGTACGAATCCAGATTGTAGCTCTTATACATACTTTTCTTCGTTGTCATACAAAATATTGTACAGCTTTTACTTGAGTGTGTATATATTATTACCCATATAGTATATGTAATGTATAAACGGTGTTGGAATTATTATTCAAATGTGTTTGGCTGTGTAGCGTCAATAACCGTTACAAAGGTGTAATCATGCAGGTATATCAGAGTACATTGAGTACTGCTGGATAATACCTCAGGGTTGTTTAAGTAATTGTTGAAATTTTGCCGTATATTTGTACTTTTTAGAATATCGGGCCTGATAAGTTGTACATACTTATAGACCATATTAAACCGACTTTCTTTATTGCTCTCTGTTTAATTCACCGAGTCAGCTAGTCTGGCCGGGGAAACCCCTCTCTGGTCAGTGAGAAGGAAAATGCCACTACAATATAGTTATGCTAGGCTCTGATTGGCTCTAGGATGGTTTATATATTCCACGACGGACGACCCAAGGTAACATTATTAAAATAAAATGATAATACTTCTGTGGCAATTTCTCTCTCTATATCCATAGCCTTCTAAATTGAACAATCAGGGGCATTTTTGAAATTTTGTTGGAAGATTCAGATAAAATTTAGGGAAGTACATGTCCGACAAATAGACGAATACCAAACTGGTTGTTTTGCCGCGTGTTGGCGGTGCCAAATTGCCAGGAAAAAAATAATTTCTCGTTGAAATGCAGCGAGGGGTTTTTATTCAAGTGCTATGTTGCTAATTGCAGTACAAGCTACCGATGTAAACCCCGCGTTGTTAAATTATCGAATCGCTTGTACGTGTAATTGATGAATGCGAGATCGCGCACGGTATCTTTGGCCGTATCAATAGCTGTTGCGCATAATGCAGGAATTAGGAAGTATGAATTAGTCGGATATAAAAGAGCGAGGTCAATGAGATAAAGACAGTAGATATGCGGGCCTCGATGACCCTATGATGGCAACAACGTATTCTTCGTACGAATTCCTTATAGAATTGAAAACCTTTATAGACAATGAACATCCACCGAAATAGCACCTCAGGAGCAAAACACACAAAAACAATATTGGATAGCATACCACCATTGAAGGGTGACTCATCCTCGGCAAACTCGTCAAAGTTTGACGTATCATCGATAGACTTTACGTTCGGGTCGTATGGAGGCTCTTCATCTCTGGAAGACGCACAGACATATCACACATTAATGAGTACACGTGGCAGTAAAGAAGATATCTGTGGGTGAAAACTGTATCTGATGAACAGCTATGTAGGGTAATAAAAAGGAACCCGTTGGAACGTGAAAAAACAATACGTTTTCAAACAGAAACCTCGAGTCTAATGATAGAACCGGATAAACAAAGAATCACACCAGAGGCGAGTTACTGCTAACGGAAGGCAGAAAACGACAGCCAAAGTGCGTACCTGATGGTATTCCAGTGTATACCATCGAAAAACGGGTGCGACATTATCTCATCTGCAGTCTGAAGTCGTTCTTCTGCACCACACAGTAACCTGCAGCGGTTAAAAGGAGATAAGGATCGTCACAAATGCATCCCATTTCATGGTCTATTATCAAAAGCAAAAAAAAGGTCAACTTCAGCATTAGCGCCTAGGCATGAGGTAGAAAAAGCATTCGTGGGTCGCGATACGAATGATGATCTAGAAAGTGAATCGTGAAAGATGAGTGGACTGTAATAAGCTCTGCAGAATCACATTACAGAGAGTACGTAAACCAGCGACAGCACGCACTCCACGCACACACACACACATATATATATATATATATATATATATATATTAGTTACGAC
>NW_014040540.1:53120-54793 GCF_001186125.1 Sphaeroforma arctica JP610
ATATATGTAAAGTACTCTAAAGTCACTCGCTAGTACGTAACAATATTTCCATCACGCGCATATCTTTTAGTCTGCAACTATCAAACTCTAGGTAATATTTAGAGAAAGCCTAGTCAAATTCATCAACTCTTACCCTTGCTTCTGTGGCTTTGTTTTTCGTCCGGGACGAGAAAGAATTAGACATGGTTCACCCTATTCTGTTTGCCTCTGACCCTGTTTATTCTTCGTGCTACGCACCGTGATAGTTACAGTGATGAAATAATACTCCTTTTGATTGCTGGTATTGTGTCTGTTCGTATGTCAGTATGTGCATGTAACACTCTGTGCTTGTGTTTGTGCACAGTATAATGTACCTGTTCTTAGGTCTCTTGATGTACCTAATATATTCGTGATGAAATGGTGAGTGTGCTCTCCGTTACGCATATACGAGGATCGCCTGTTGCAGGGAACTCAGACAAGATCCTCTGGATTCTGGAAGCTATGATATCATCAATTCATCATATCTGGTGATGAAGGCGTTAACACAATTATTATTATAATAGGAATTAGGACACTGTTCGGATACGAGTACTGACAGTCTCGACAAACGTCAGACAGTACTGAAGAGACTCTGGGACCTCGGGCCCCGGGCGACTCGGGCAGTTCGCTACAGAGCCCGAGTCTGGACCTTTCGTAGGCTGAGATCCAATTGAAAGCAACCTATTTTTAGAGGAGCTAAATTTAGGATGATATTGGAATCATTGCTAGAATTTGTATGGTGATATTAGGATCGAAACCCAGTATGTGCTGTGAGATTTGACATTTCATACAGTGTTTTTGGTTTAGAGAGATGTTATTGGTTCAATATATTAAATACCTTCAATATGACACAAAACAATATAAAATCCAATTTAATTGACTAACAATTGTAAAAGAAAAGTAAATACTAATTGTATTGGCTTCAAATCTATAGATCTTTTTAGATCTAAAAATAGATTGCGTTTTCGAGTCAGCCATTGGCGCGAATATTATAAAAGCCTAATTTTGGTCAACAAAAGCTGAAAAGGCAACCACTTACAACAATCTTTCTTTCTCTTAGGTTCCGATTGTCAATTGTCAATTTGTCACCGACATCACATCAACAGATCAATTTGTGAAACTGCGAGATGTCCATAGGAGCTTGGCATGCTGATATCCCCCTCATTCGTGGTGCTTAGAGTTTTGGCCTGTGACGCACTAAACTCAGCGCAGTGAATTCAGAATTCCATGGAGAGAGACCGAGGAGGGTGTTAAGATTGGAGTATAGTTTTAGTATATAACTGCTGAACGGTCGAGGTCGTGCATATGTCCAACCCAACTATAAATGTGCGAAAGTATGTCCGATTTGAAGCATATGTTACGCTGAGCGGTGGCGTGTAAAGCAAAACATAGATTGCGCTGCTTTAGTGTTTGGGTTTCTCTATTGTTTATTAAGATTGTTTTAATAATCGAGTTTAAGTCACGATGGTTGCGCATCCAGAGCGAACACTCAACGCATATTTTCAGCTCACACAAGGATATACTCGACTTTTACTTGTACAAAGACACACATATATATATATATATATATATATATGTGTGTGTGTGTGTGTGTGTGTGTGTGTGTGTGTGTGTGTTATATGTGTGTGTGTGTGTGTGTGTGTGTGTGTGTGTGT
>NW_014040540.1:56074-58704 GCF_001186125.1 Sphaeroforma arctica JP610
GTATATAGACGACACAGGATCACAGGTACACATGTGCACTTGTATATGTTTAGTTATAGCTATTATTATAATCTGGTTGTAGATGTGTATACATATTCATGCCTAGTGTAAAATATGCGTGAAGCTATACATGCATATGGTGATAGTCACGCACATATCAATATATGTGTGCATCGTAAACGAGGAATACAGATCATGACACGCTCTATGTAGCACACGGCACACTCTTAACCGCACATGACGTATGATATCTACTGTACATCGAACTGCGACATTTATAGCACACAACAACCAATATCTAACGCACGATGCTGTACCTGAAGTGTGCACACGGTATATTCACTACACCTTCGTCTTCTTTATGCTGCACAACAGACCATCTGAGGACGGCCAGATCGGCAGTGCCACCATGGACACCCGAACTGAGGAGGGGACTCTGTCACCCACAGTGTCCTTCAAAGTCGAGGGCGACGGGGATACCAGTGGAACGGCTGCCATGGAAGACCCTGAGGCTGCTCTAGTAAAACGGCGCAAGTGAGTGTCTGAGTTACCTATGGATATATATATATATATATGCATACATGTATCGAATTTGTACTACAGGAGCTGTATAATGCCGGTCTTATTGTATTTACAGTTAATGCAGCTGAAACTGTCGAAAGGGTTTCATGTACGTCTGCGACTCGGTGGTTGTAAACGTCTACTGCACGGAAAGTGTAGTTGACACATACGTACAATGGAGCTTATCTTTGAATCTTACTGAATTGGGGTATCTACAAGATGTGTCTATTTTGTCTTTGTTCGAGCAAATGTGTAAGAATACTCCAATTGTGAATACCAATCCAAACACACACACACATACGCATATATATATGTATATATATATATATATATATAATGAGGGCATTTGAGTAGTATGCAATGTTATGCAAAGACATCCGTGGTGTATATATGTGAAAGTATTTGATGCTTCTCGTCCAATTGAAGACCACGACGAGTGCTTTGAACGCTAATATTTCGTCTGACAACCTCTATCGAGCCTTGTCCTTACCTCTTGTTGTCACGACTATTATTCCCGGTCCGTTTGCTTTTATATAAATCGAACCACACACCCCGAGCGTTGTACCTCTACTTCACAAGTTCACAAGCGAAGAAATGCATACCTGGTTACCAGGGTTATATTATTATCTCTGGACGATATATACTATGTAGCAGTAGGTGCATGTATGTAGGATATTACGCATATATGTTCTGAGCTGTTTCTTGGCACATTCAGACATGTAACATCAATGCCACGCACTCTCCAGGTCACAGTTCGTGGCGTCTTTGGCCGCCAATCCCTCGGTCAACAACCGCCTATCAGAGGTCTCAGCCGATAAGAGCAACAGTAAGTATCACGGGCTATATACGGGAACAGCAACAGCACTGACGAGAGCTAGTTGATTAATATCGAGCCACTATTGGTATTGAAAATTACTTGACAATTGAGTGTCCGTTGGTTTCATAGGCTGGTACCCGTTGTCATGACAACGAGACCTTAGACTATAGGGTGAGGTGTTCTAACCCGGCGTATGTTTCCTACTTGCAGCTCTGTCCACGTCACCATCAGTGGTGCGCCGAGGGACGGTACAGCTAGCTACTATGCAAGCGCCGGTATGGGGTTTTTATAAAGTTGTAGGGTTTCAGGGTCTCTCTCTCAAAGGAATACCATACTCTCCTATTAAAAACATGTGTAGATGAGTTATAGAGTACGTGTGCAGATGCCGAACTTCACCCGAAAGTAGGAAGTCGCAAAGCTGAAATGCGGTGAGATCAATCTCTCACACACATGTTTTAGGGTTTAAAGTACACGCTCACGTCCAAATAAGGATGACAGGCGTATAGGTGAACCTAAGCACCCAGAGACTTGTACATCAAGATGGGCGATGTGCCATTGAAGTTGGAATGTGTGAAAGTTTAATAGATATTAGGATCGTTTATAAGTACAGGTGTTACTAGCTACTAGTTATATACTTGCACTCATATACGTATATATGACTGAATATAAACACACACGCAAGGCCACTTTTCTTCTTCGCTCACACAATATTATACGTACTTACATATACTATGTTTGCATTGGTATATAAATCTTAAAATATGAAATACGTCAAAACTGCTTCAATTTCCGTGCTGCAGAATTCTGGTGAAGGGGGCACGACGGTATCCGATAACTTGAAGAAGGAAATTTACAAGAGGAAGCAGTACGTGCGAAAACCCTTTTGTGTTTGAGATTCTAAATATGCCGCGCATACAGATTCAGTCGGGCCTTTTCCATACAGGAAGCTTGGCGGATGCTATTTGTATACACTATTTGAGATTCACGTAGATGTACGTGGGATTGATTGTATAATAACCATGGGTATTGTTCTAGTTTACATATCCGTAAGAGGAATAATATGCAGCTCATACATAATATTGACTGCTCAGTAATTTATATCAGTTCAAGTACTATCATTTGTGAACGTTCATAAATTTATACTTGCCCAGATACATTTGTAAATTTATGTATATTTGATACTTGATATATATATATATATATATATATATAGTATATATATATATATATATATATATATATATATATATAT
>NW_014040540.1:58732-67270 GCF_001186125.1 Sphaeroforma arctica JP610
GTATATATATTTATACATATATATATATATACGTTTATATATATATATATATTATATTATATATATATATATATATGGATGTATACCTTTAAGTATATATGTATAAAGTAATATATATATATATATATGACATCGGAAATACAGCTACACCGCCTTGTGGATTGCCCATTCGTAGCAATATAACTCAAGTAGCTGATTTCGTTAACGAAGTATATGTCTCCATAAAACGTGTCCTTTCTACCTATGCACAGGTCTATGGCTACTCTTGCCCCGCAGGACATTCTGGGTCTGGGAATGAGTGCTGCCCTAGCCGCTTCGGCCGCCCAGAAAGCCAAGCAGCATGAGGTAAATGAGTTGGCTGACGTTACTACAGGTTATCTATGCTTACACGTTCTTGTACTTCTACATAATCCTATAAACATGCACGATCGTGATCGTATACATGCTTCGGTGTACATGTGAATCTCCCTTATCTCGAATGACCTGCATGTATCTATTCAGAACCGGAGATGCTGCAGACTACTACAGTCCACGTACTAGTGTACGTGGCTACTTTATCAGACTCTGCTCGTTTCTGCATACACACACACGCATATATATGTATGTATGTATGTATGTATATGTATATATACATACATATATATATATATATATGTATATGTATGTATATATATATATATATATATACCAACGGGTCCTCTATACTTTTACTACGAAAATATGTGTTTCATTTATCGTCGTTTTCTCCTACTCTTCACGCGTGTAAAGGTAAAGGCGGTCGCACCCACTGAGACAGAAGTGCGTGTCACAATGCCGGACGAGAGTGTGGAGGTGTTCAAAGTGCCGAGTGACATTCAGACGTATGTCGTGTCCAGGGTTTAAGGTTCCGTATCCAGGGTTTGGGTTTGTGGTCTAGAGTTAGGGGTGTAGCTTACGATCACACACTGGCTCCTCCTCTAAAAATAGTGACCGATCAGATCACACACACTTGTCTTCCCCTCCACCACTATCATGCAGTGTGGAGTTGTGTGCACAGGCGCGAGAGCGGCACAGTGCCAGTACACCATCCAAGACTGTGGACGGCAACTTGTTCATCATACTCAAGGCACCCACCAAACCCCCCCGCAAACTGTTCGATGATGAATTGCCCTTGCTGGCGCTAAGCAAGATCTACAAAATGGTAGGGCAGGATGCTGGGTGTGAGGGGGGGTGCATGTGTGTATTGGTAATATTTGGTCT
This sequence comes from Sphaeroforma arctica JP610, assembly GCF_001186125.1. NCBI lineage: Eukaryota > Ichthyosporea > Ichthyophonida > Sphaeroforma > Sphaeroforma arctica. The sequence continues at coordinate 59,972 of NW_014040540.1, forward strand.
CATGTGGCTATACCTATAAATAGAGTGCCATATCTGCCAAAAAATAGTATTGTAGATGTATGTACGGCCACATTTGGGTGTTATGTGGCTGTATCTATAAATAGATTACCTGATCAACAAAATTGCATGGTAGATGTATATACGGCCACATTTGGGTGTTATGTGGCTATACCTATAAATAGATTACCTGATCAACAAAATTGCATGGTAGATGTATGTACCGACACATTTGGGTGTTATGTAGCTATATCTATAAATAGATGGCCAGATCAACAAAGTTGCATGGTAGATGTATGTACGGCCACATTTGGGTGTTATGTGGCTATATCTATAAATAGATGGCCAGGTCAACAAAATTGTATTGTAGATGTATGTACCGACACATTTGGGTGTTATGTGACTATATCGACAGATAGATTAGTTGCGGCTGCAGTCGGCACAGTATGAGCGCCATATCTACGGCTGCTGAGTGCTGAGAGTGGCTGGTTCATTCCTCTGCAATCACTTATCTCTTTCCGCGCGTAGAACTGTACGAGGCTATACTGCACATTCTGACACTTAGTGAGTGCGGCTAAATGGTATGGTAGGATATCAGATGGTTGCACCGATCGTACCTTGTTCATTGCCCCACGCGTGTAGCCTGGAGTCTCTGTTAAGTGTGACCGGGCAGGTGGCTGTTCACCTACCCAGGACTCCTATCAACCAACCCACATACTTGATTCTTTCGAGTCATGGGGAAAGGAAGGATACCGTAAGGGGAAATGGTAGATATGTACTCAGGCATCGGATCTTTGAACCCAAAAAGAACAAAGGTTTCATTTTGGGATTGTTGCTTCTGAACCTAAAAGTCTCAAATTGTTTATTTCGGGTTGGTTTGCCGATCTGCACCTGCAGATGAACGAGGAACACCCCGGGCTGTACAGTAGAGACACAATTATACTTGCACTACAGGCCGAGAAAGCCGAAGTCATGATTTCAATTCACTGTAAGTTCTGCTGAAGTCGATTCATTATATATATATGTGTGTGTATGTATATGTATATGTGCGTATATATATATATATATTAATGTTTATGTGAATTTATAGTTGTGCATTGTTCATATCGGCATAGTAGAGGTTTCTGGCATCGCCTATACACTATAGGCTCTGCTGAAGCATGTGCGTATAAGCGTAAACATATTACGTTGCATTTATTCAAGCACAGGTTGCTCGGATACATATGCATATACATGTGGATGCAAACATACACGTGGCATTTATACGTTTGCTGCTTATATAAGGTGAATGTGCGGCGCGATGTATTAGTTAATGAAGGACACGTGGGCACCATCGCTATGCATGCAATGATTTACCACATTGTGCGCGCAAGGATTCATATGCCTAGTAAATCAATCCGTACGTGCATATACACACGCACACACACACCTTAGCATATACAGCTACTAATGCAAATTGGTATGGAGATACTTGTGGTTGTGAGCAGGTACAGATGATCGCTGTAGATTTCTTGACATGTCTTGTATGTGCCGGATTGAATTATCCATACCCCACTTGTGTTTCAATGTAGCACAGTTCTGTTGATCGTGGTAACACTACTGTTCACTTTCCTTGTACACGGAACACCCAGCGATAACCTATCCGAGTACAGGTAGACAGCAAGCTAAACAACAAACCTCTCCTTTACATGTCTTGTAAACACTTGGTTGGGTTGTCCACCTCACCCTGCCGTTTGTGTATGTCTACGCATTACAATATACCTCTGTCATGTTCAATCTGATGACCTGGGTTGTGTTGTTGGGTAACATATGCAGGTCTGCTTGAGGTGGCCACCCACATCAATGTCGTATAGTCCCACAATCAAAGTCGTATTATCTCACAAACAAAGTCGTATTGTCTCACAAACAGTCGTATTATCTCTCACAAAAAAGTCGTGTTGTCTCACAAATAGTCGTATTATCTCTCACAAAAAAGTCGTATTGTCTCACAAACAAAGTCGTATTGTCTCTGAGCATCGTATCTGACCGTACTCCGATTAGAAGTATGTCTGTACTGTACATGTCGGATAATAATTTAGGAGCGTCCAAACTCTGTATCTTTCCGAGAGTTTGTTCCTCTTGCACTTAACCGGCATCGAAAATTTGTACTGGAAACTGATGCGTCTGTCTTTCTCTTGCGGATCTTTATGATTGCAAGATATCCAAGTCTATACAATACCTACTATATTATTGCCAGGCTCATGATTTGTTCTATTAATAACTGCCGGTATTTACCATTACAGTAAGCAAGGTCAATCGCGCGTTGTTCTCAGTGCCTCGTGACATCACAGCGCTAGAGATGGTTGAAAAGGCAAGGTATGCATGAGTGTACTAGGCTTTTCTGTATGTATGTAGACTACCCAGACATACGTGCGTACCTGCATATGTATTTATATATATTTATATTTATATATATTTATATATATATATATATATATATTTATATACATATATATATACATACAAACATACATACCTACATACATACATACATATATATATATAAATGTATATATATATATAAATTATAATTATACTTATAATTATATTAGTTCATTCATGCAAGCGCTTGCGGATCTGCACGACTAGTGTTACCAATGTGTGTGTGCATCAATATTTAGTTCACTTACGCAACACATTGATTCATACTCGTACACTACACACATACTTAGGACATGCCCGTCTGCTGTCGAACGCATAGGTGTAAGTGCCCTGTATTCGTACTTTATAAGTGTCGTACCAATTTGGTGGCCGAAACTCTCTAGCCATACAGTTTAAAACACCTGCTCACACTCATTCGTATCATCGATTGCAGAGTCAAGTACAACCGGCAAAACGATCTGCCTGACGACAAAGTGATCCCATTGGCAATCGAAGTGTCGGCCCCGGGAAAGAACGGTAAGTGCGCGGATATTAATAAAAATCAGAATATATTAATTCATATAATATATGATGTACTGCATTGGCATTGCCAGTCCTGCATTATTAGTTCTGTATTATTGTTTCTGAATTAGTTCTGCATTGTCTGTTCTGCGCTATAAGTTCTGCATTATTTGTTTTGAATTTTTTGGTTCTGCATTATTAGTTCTGTATTGTCTGTTCTGCGCTATTAGTTCTGCATTATTTGTTTTGAATTTTTTGGTTCTGTATTGTCTGTTCTGCGCTATTAGTTCTGCATTGTTAATTTTATTTATTTTTTTGGTTCTGAATTATTAGTTCTGGATTAGTAATTCTGCATTGACTGAAATTTGGCAAATTCTCAAAGTGTCGCAAACACTCACAGACACGCATACATTCGTCACCTTTATATGATGCACCTGATGTAACGCGTCCCTATTAACGTTGACCGTTTCACACTGACAGACAAGCGACTGGATCCTAACGAGATTCTGGTGGAGGTCACCGCAGAGATTAAACGCAAAAACGCGTACATCAACCCCGAACGCGTGCGGTTCTCCATCGTGGAAAAGGTATGTAAACCTCGTTCACACATCAGGACACATGCACCTGTTTTATGGTTGCTGCTGGGCTATATACATACTACATAGGACAACTATAGCTTCCTGTCCTCTGTTTTGCACATCTTATGTAACGCCTTTTAAACTTAGGAACACAGGCACCGATTACTGTGAATATTAAGATTGAATCTGTAGGAGAGTCCGCTAATGTCTCTCCCATGGAAGTTTGGAACAGTCTACTGCGACTAATATCAGTGTCTTATCTGACAGCTGTATATCGCACGTATCGGCAAGTTCACGTCACCAAACGTGTCATTTCTATTGACGTCGAGCGCACGCTCAACAGATCACTTCCACTGACACGCATATTTAATAGCACAGTAGTCTATGCAATCACACAGCGACCCTTCAACGCAGACACCCCCCCTTACATCAATAACACATGTATATGTGTATATATATATATATATATATGCTGCTGCTTATCAAATCTCTTTCTACCTACACGTGGCGGGCTCTCTCCAGGGTGACAATGTAGGGTTGTCTATGCGATTGCGAGAGATGTCCCAAGTGTTCAATGGTACCGAGGAGGATATGGCACTGTATCAGAATCTGGTCGCTGCGTGCGTGTGTTGTCCTGAATTGGCCATTCAGAAACAGATTGACGAGGTAGCTGTCGTTTCACGTGTTTGGTGTATGTATAAACAACCCTATACCCTAACCCTAAAACCCTATATATATACAGGCATGTGTTTGAAACATCCGATAAAAAACATTATGTAGCATGATTTTAGTAGTGCACTTTCATGTCACGCATTGCTACGTACCGTTTCCTATTATTGTAAACAAATCTCTGCGTGCACGCACACTGTTGAAGCCATAAACCTGTTATTGTGCATGTTTATTGCTCCTAGCACTTACAATCGTGAACCTACGACCCGCTTTGCTTCTCACTCACAAATTGCAAGAATGTTTTTACGTACAGCATGACTGACAGTTGCAACGTATAATGCACACCCATTTCAATATAAAAAGGGGGATATGTCATGAAACACCCATATGGATGCATACCGTTTTGTTGTTGGTCAAACTCCGGACGATCCCGCCCTATACAGCTGATAAGCGTATATACGTTTTCACACTTTGCCACCAAGTGCATGTATGCTACTTTGCTAACGCATATACTCTACGGTTGGGGTGACTGTCTCTTTTTCAGTATCCATAACCGAGTGCCCAGGCCCGCCAGAGACTAAATCCTCTTCACTTATATGCTCTGTGTTTCCGTAGTGTGTGTTAGTACAGAGTGATAGTAAACGGCACTCACGTCTATGCTATTGTTTTGCCCTCATGTCACAGTCGTTTCAGAACGAGTACTCGAACCGGAGATCAACCATACATGCCATCGGTATCCGCCTCAACTTTGCCGATATTGACATCCTAAAGTATGTTTTAGTATGTTTTCGATACCACCAAGTTTATGTACGTACTATAGTATGTTTTAGTATATTTTCGATACAATCAAGTTTTTATACGTACTATAGTATGTTTTAGTATTTTCAGACACAACCAAGTATACGGACATACTAAGGTATGTTTTAGTACGTTTTTTTTTTTTTTTTTACATGTTTCTAAAACCCTTAATACCCTAAAAACCAAGTATATGTACATATTATAGTATGTTTTAGTATGTTTTAGATACAACCAAGTATATCTACATACTTAAGTATGTCTAAGTATGTCTTAGGTGCTACGAAGTATCACTATATACTAAAGCATGGCTTCGAACACTAATACTTTCGCTGATTGCAAGCATTGAATATTGTACGGATATATACGTGTCCATATATGCATGTGTATTTATGTATCTACGTGTATCGATCAATATATACGTACACGCGAGAGCGCAGATGGCTATCCCTGCTGCAAGGATCAGACTGTATAGACGTATCTCGATATCTGCCGAGCGATACGTTTTCATTGTCATTTACGTTTATAGTTTGAGAACCCGTGCCCAAGGCGAACTCAAAAAGTTGACCCGTATTTCGATGCACGTACTGTGATCGATTCTTTAAATCAGAATCATGCCAATTCGTAGTGCTCTAGTACTATTTGGACCGACACACCCATATAATCTATTTTTGAATCAGGAACATGCCAATTCGTAGTATTGTCGTATCGCAGTGCTATTGGGATCGACTCACCCATTTATCTACCCGTGTCAAGTGTCAAGTTCCACGAATATATCCGCTGTGATGTGCATACCTAACTGTCTGTGCCATGTCCCGTGAAAGCAAGTACATGAGATTTGCTCAACGTTTAGAAAAACGAGTTTACAATAAACCGCATACATTCCGGTGCACTGATTGCATATGCTGATTATACGAATTCCACAGAGATCTATGTATGGACAAGGCCACGGCACTGACGCATGACATGGAGGAGAGCGAAATGGACGATATATCGTATTTCGATTACGAGGTATGTGTACAAATTATGTCGTGTGATATACATCCATTATATTTTATTTATTTATTTTTATTGATATATATCTATATCTATATCTATATCTATATAAATTTAAAAATTTTGTAAATTATATATATATATAATGTATGTATATATATCTATCTATTTATATATATATACATGTATATATATATATACAATATATATTTATACATATATATAGACGTGTATTATATGTATATATATCTATTTATATATTTATATATATATATATATATATGTGTGTGTGTGTGTATATGTTTAATATATACATATATATTTATATATATATGTATATATTTTTATATATAATATATTTTATATATATATATATATGTATACGCACGATAATATCATCTGTACATATATATTCATGAACCCAGACTAACAAATAAGTACACACTCCATACACGGCAGAATCCCGAGGTGCCCAAACGGTTCCTCTCCCGGTTGCTGACTACCTACAACACAAATTTTCTGAGCAAAAACGCTGGAAAGTTGGTGATGTTAGAGGAGACCAATCGCAATGATTTCGTCAAGATCTATGAGAAGACCATCTGGAAGGTCATGGATGAGGAGCGACATGAAGCGGGTGTGTTTGGGTGTACGCATGCATTGGCCAGAGGGGTTATATCGTATCTATGTGTGTGTATGTGTATTAGTTTAGCCGCGTAGCCATCTGTTCATTGTTATGGCTGAATAGGTATGTATGTCGAGTCTGTATACAGATTCTATGTATGCACAGTCTATATACAGATTTTGTGTATGTAGAGTCCATATATTTTTATGCTATGTGTAGACCACAGCAACGCGTTCACTTTCTCCGATATTCCTGACGTTCACCTACTCTTGGCCTGTGCTATTTATAGAACAAGCGCAGCACCGCCACACCATGGACGAAGTGGATAAAGAGAATTGGCGAAAGCTCATCGAGGATTTGCGTGAGCACCAGATGTCTCATTTCAACACGTGGATGGATGAATTCCGTGCCTTGATGGTTGTGATGGTATGTTTTGGTACTTTTAAATGGTTGTGATGGTATGTTTTGGTACTTTTGAATGGTTGTGATGGTATGTTTGGTACTTTTAAATGGTTGTGACAGTATGTGTGGTACTTTAAATGGTTGTGATGGTATGTTTGGTACTTTTAAATGGCTGTGATGGTATGTTTGGTACTTTAAATGGGTTTGGTGCTTTAAATTAGTTGTGTATGGTATGTTTGGTACTTTAATTGTTGTGTATGGTATTGGTACTTTAAATGGTTGTGATGGTATGTTTGGTACTTTAATGGTGTGATGGTA
>NW_014040540.1:67290-76123 GCF_001186125.1 Sphaeroforma arctica JP610
CTACTACAGGACGAAACGTTAATAGTTACTTGTTAATTACATAATTAATTAGTACATAATATATATATATATATATTATTGTATATGTATTTATTATTATATTATATATTATTTATATATATATGTGTGTGTGTGTGTATGTATATATATATGTGTATGTATATATGTATGTATATGTATATATATATATATAGATATATGTATATATATAGATCAGACATATACGTATTGATAGGCACGAAACATTTGTAGACCCATAGAGGTAGTTGGATGCATAAACAATGTATTATACATGCCACGCGACGTGAAATGTGATAGGAAATGGCGCAATACTTATTAGTTAACGATGGTTTAAACTAAATGTATTATGCTTACAAATAAGACAGGCTCGTAAGTTATAGATTAATGTGAAATTATAACTGAAGTAATTAGATATAATAAAATGCAAAATGCCAAGACCTATATTCTAAAACGGTTAATATATTTATATATATGTGTGTGTGTGTGTGTACGTATAACGTAATAATAGATAATACCAGAGCTGTATACATACATAGAATAGGTCAGTGTGTGTGTGTATGTATGTATATATATATATATATTATGGATATATATAGATATATATATATATATTATACTTATATATATATGTACGTGTGTATGTATGTGTGTATGTATGTATGCATATATGTATGTTTGTTTGTTTGTTCGTTCGTTTGTATGTATGTATGTATGTATATGTATGTATATGTATGTATATGTACCAGTATTCATATATACAGCTTCCAAAAGAATCACCACCCTATAATAACACCATCTCTCTCTGTTTACAGCGTAACGCGGATTATTAACGAGTACAACTCAGACCCAAGGCAGGTGCTGCAAATCGTAGAAGCGCGCAAGCAATGGATTGATCAGGATAACCATCCCTACTACTACCCCGAATGCCTGACGGAAGAATCGTATCAAACGTACGGTATTGTGTACCGTATTCATGCTTATATTTATTTATGACGAATTTGTCATTGGATCAGTATACAACGCCGTGAGCTTGGAGGGAGTTGTGTTTGTGTGTGTACCTTCAAAAAAGATATATATCTATATATACATATATATATATATATGTGTGTGTGTGTGTAGATATATATGTATATGTATATATATATATATGTGTGTGTGTGTGTGTGTGTGTATATATTATTTGTGTTTGTCGTAAATCATTACTGTCTCAGCTCTGGCATTCTCTGATATTTGATATGCAGCTGGAAGGGGTTGGAAAACGCAGAAATAGATCTCATTGAGCGCCACATCAAAAGCAATGGGCTAGACTACATCAACATGGTCGCCAGAGATGAGGTACGCGTTGTTTAGGGTTTTGGGGTTTTCGTTCGGCCACTTCAGAATAATAGAGTTTGGCGAACTTCAAGTTGCTTGGATCATAGTTTACTTGTGTGTATGATGTATTTGTTCTGTGAAATTATCTGTAGTCTTTATGTTGAGGGAGTGGTTGCAGTTCGTGATAGGCTTCTTCTTCCTTGACCAATGCGCAGTTTTTTTTTTGATGATTTGATAAATATCGAGCGCATGTGTCGTCTCTGTGAACTAACTTGTAGTCTTTATGATGTTATATATATGTGTGTGTGTGTGTGTATGTATATGTATGTATATGTGTATATATATATATACATATATATATATTAATACATATATATTTATATATATATATTGCAGTTTGAGATTGGCTTCAACTTTCTAGTCCGTTGTGCAGTTTCTTTGATATCTAGATAGATGTCCTGCGCTCATACTTCGTATGACCCAACAGCTCACACTGTTCTCTTCGGATTCGACTTGCCTGAGTCATATCTTATGTTGTATTCGTTCGACTACTGTAGCATTCTTCTACCTACCATGATGTACCGTATTCTATGTACTAGAACCTACTCTCTGGACCTATAGTTGTCTCCTCTGTCCATTGTATGACCTCTCGACTATCTTGTGCATCACTGAACTCACTTTATTTTTGACTCTCGCACCTCCGCAGCTGGTGCATGAGGCTATGGTCGTACCTGATATTGAACCTCTGGCACCGTTCACAGCCATACTTCACCTGACAGTCCTCGAGGTACGATACAAAAGACCCATATGTATGTATGTGTGTGTGTGTGTAATCATGTATGTGTGTATGCATGTATGCACATATATATATATATGTGTGTGTGTGTGTATGTCTGTCTGTATGTATGTATGTATATACATATATATATATATATATATATTTAAAATGTATGTATGTAAGTATGCATATATATATATATATCCCTACAAACACTTACAAGTGAATGCGATTATACGTTTTTTTTTCATGCCGCCTACTGTATACCGATACCTTTTGTTGCAACAATACTTTACGCCATTGCATATGACGTACATCTTGTTCTATTAACGCGTGTATGCCTTAAAAGACATCGTACTCTATTCTGGTGACGTGGCCCTATGGCAGATGGCGTTCTATAAATAGAACGCCACATGCTGATGGAGTTCTTCAAATAGACACAGCACACGCACCCAAGATACTATAAAGCCCTGCTGTGCTTGTGGTTCTCTTGGCCACCAATCTGTGGCGCGTGTGCGTATCAGTGTAGTGACTGCAGCGTTATCTGATGTGTCACTCCCAGGGTTTGTAGGGTGCAGGGTGTACTGTACTGTGTGCGGTTCCGCCCACTCAGAACCAGTAAAAGACTGGACGGTTGATACTCGCATGTATCTGCGTGAATATGTGCTTGTGAGCGTGGGGTCGTTCTAAGCGTGCGTGTGCACGTGCTCCACTACACTAAGCTTGACCTACACACCTCTTCGTCGCATGGTGGACCGGCGATAACCTGTGTGTGCCTGTGTTGTAAAGTTGGTTAACGCGTGACTCAGAATCTACCATGGGGAGCATAGACACACTCCTTTTCTTAAGCGAGGTCAGGTAGTCTTCATATAAATAGCTTGGTGTATGTACACTAGTAGGGAGTTCAGTGTTCACTCATCACAAACCTGGGGGGGGGGGGTTTGCGCTCGACTCTGCACCACTCAGTTGGAGAATGCCAAGAAGTGCAAGTCGCCGTACGTGCAGATCAGGATTCGTAATACGAAGCTCAGAACTGACACCGTCGAATACGACAGGTGAGACAATGGGACTGGTGCCTGCGTGAGTTACTTGTGTTGGATAAACGAGCACGCGGACACTGCTGCAGCACAACACTATAAGGTTCAGGTTTACGTATGAACCCAACATGTAGATTTGTTTGCATATACATAGATTTAGATATATATATATATATGCATATACATAGATTTAGATATATATATATATTTATATATGTGTATGTATATATATATGTGTGTGTGTGTGTGTGTGTGTGTGTTCGTGTATATATGCCAACCTACCTATGTATCTATCTATCTTTTTATCCATCTATCCACCAATGTATATATATATATGTGTGTGTGTGTGTGTGTATATATATGTGTGTGTGTGTGTATATATATATATGTGTGTGTGAGTGTGTGTGTGTATATATGTACAACTATTTATCAATCACTCTTCAATTCTTCCGTGACAGTGCTGGTAAACGAGCTACGTGGTCAGGCGACGATGCACTTGAGTTCATTGCAGACGACGCCGCTGCACCCATGGAATTACAGGTAAGGTTAGCCTCGTGCTCATACGCAACCTATATAGGGAATGTATAAATGTGTCATATCTAAATATATATAGGTATATATGTATATATATATATATATATATATCTCCTATAGAGGAGGGTCTCGTACGCTGGTTCTGCACCATCTCTTTGTGTTGCTTTCATGCGGGCTCTACGGCCTCATATGTTGTAGTTGGGACGTAGGATCATTAGGATGGATTCCCTTGACCCCAAACTATCACTCCTCAAGGCCATGGGGCGACTATTAGGTGCATACCAGCCCGATGTGTTTGTGCATAAACGTTTCGAATATACGTTTGAGTTGTTTATTTTGTTCTTGTGCAGCCACACTGCACGTCTTCTGTTTTTGCGGTGTGTGGTTATGGGTTGCGTATAGGACCGAACATCTTTTTGTTGTGTCCACCATGCGCTATCATTTATTCGCCATATATATATATATGTGTGTGTGTGTGTGTGTGTGTGTATCCTACTGTACTTACGAGTGATTGCAGGTCTATGTTGCGAAGGGCATGGGCCCATCACTGCCTATACCACTCTTGCAAGAAAAACAATACTGGCTTCTATATATTGAAGCAAAAGAAACGCATTGAGTTACATATAGCGAATGTCCATGGACCATCCTGGATCAAATGTCCTATCTTTAGGTGTAGCATGGGTGGATCAAATGTCTTCAAATGACGTATGCCCCCCTGCCACAATGACCAAGCACACTGCCGATCGCCTGCACCCACTCCACGCACCTGGGGAATGTCCTTCTGGCGAGAGATTATCACACAACGTGCTTGAGTGTGTGAGTACATGCATGAATAGATACGCGTACGCAGACACATACGCAAAGATGCAGAGTCTTACTGATGGAGATGGCATATAGCGCACGAACACACACACATATATATTTATGCGCCTGTATGTCTTTTCGAATGCACGTGCTTTCCTCATTCAACCTTATGGGTATTCAAATGAGTACTTCTGAGTTTCTGTACTTATGTGCTTATGTCTGCTGATGTGTACTACTAAGTTTCTGTGCGTATGTACTTATGTGCACCTATGTATTTGTCTCTAAATGATGCACAGGTGTATGAGGAGACAGAGGGGGTTGAGTCCTCGTTCCGTAAATTACTGGGAAAGTTGAGTATGCCAATCCATGAAGTCATGCGTATGAACGCCGACGCTTTAGGTGTGTTGCAATATTTAGTATTATTCCTTAGGCCAAAGCCTGTATTGATTGCTCAATTTTCCTTGCATGCTTTACAGACGTGTACGTAAACACGCAAACACACACACATTCATATATTTATTTATATATGTATATGTGTATATATATATATATATATATATATTCATGTATATATAAATTTATATGCATGCATGTATATATATAAATCAATATATATATATATATATTATACTATATTATTTTATATATATATTCATATATTCATATGTATATAAGTATATATATATATATATATATATATATATATATATATATATATATATATGCATGTATATATATATATGTGTGTGTGTGTGTATTTATTTATATATATACATATATATATATGTATATATATATATATATATACATATATAATAGAGATATATGCATGCATGCATGCATGCATGCATGGTATATATATATATCTATAAATATATATATTATATTATATATATTCATATGTATATATGTATATATATATATGTGTGTGTATGCATGTATGTATGCATGTATGCATGCATATATATATATATAATATATATATATATGTGTGTGTGTGTGTATTTATTTATTTTATATATGTTTATATATATATATCTATATATATATAGTGATTAATTGATTGATTGATTGATATAAAGATACATATGTGGGTAGTTTGGATATGCAACATATATATATATATATTGATTAATTGATTGATTGATATAAAGATACATGTGTGGGTAGTTTGGTTACTCTTTTTTTGTATCATATCCATATTGCTATTCCAATCAGAGACGGACACCCGGTGGTTTGACCTGTTTCCTATTGGGCGTGTACGTATGCGTGTGGAATGTCTCTGCGAGCCTATGGTAACTGGCCTGTATAAGAGTGGCAATACAGATGTGTACTTCGACGAATCCTGGCACGCGAGGTATATATATGTGTGTGTGTGTGTTTGTGTATGTGTTTGCGTTTCTGTCTCTTATTCGGTGTTTTCGCGAAATTGTTTATTCACGTGTTTATGTGCATTAGTGTCATGGCTGTAATTTGTAAAGGAGTATGTACAGGTGGGTACATATTTATATATATATAAATGTGTGTGTGTGTGAGTGTGTGTATACTTATATATATGTATATAGATATATCGATATATGTATATATATCGATATATTTATATATACATATATATATGTTTGTGTGTGTGTAAGTGTATATATATGTATGTATGTATGCATGTATGTACATATATATATGTATATATATATGTGTGTCTGTGTGTGTATGTCTCGCTCTCTCTCTGTGTGTGTGCGTTTGCCTGTGCTGGTGTTTCGTCTGTGTGACCAACTACGTATAGTAAAAAAATAGTAAGTTAAATTGTCTCCAATAGTAGATCCGAGAAGCACTTGTCCTGAGAATCGGGATCAATTAATAACTGGGCTGGTTTAATACAACCATAGCACCTAGGAGTGGTTGATACAGAACCAGCACATATATGTCTATCGGTTGACGTACAGATATACAATATCATAAGTCATACGTGTTTTAGTCTGCCGCATCTCTCAGTCGTACACGACATTGCACCCATTTGCTTTTAAACCCCTAAACCCCTTATTAAACCCATTTGTTGTCAAACGGGGCCGTGTTGGTTAATCTCAGGACGAACAGCGCATTTCATTCCTCTGAAGCAGCTATTGATAGAATACACACAGTGATGTTCATACTCGTGTGAAAAATATATCAATTCATACACTTAGCAGCTATTGGTAGAATATACACAGTGATGTTCATACTCGGGTGAGAAATATACGAATTCATACACTTCGCAGCTATTTATATAATACATACAGTGACGTTCCTACTCGGGTGAGAAATATATCAATTCATACACTTAGCAGCTATTTATATAATACACACAGTGACGTTCCTACTCGTGTGAGAAATATACGAATTCATACACTTCGCAGCTATTTATATAATACATACAGTGACGTTCTTACTCGTGTGAGAAATATATCAATTCATACACTTAGCAGCTATTTATAGAATACACTCAGTGATGTTCCTACTCGTGTGAGAAATATATCAATTCATACACTTAAGGAGTCAAGTGGGTCTACCGAGTCACACTTGATTTATTTCGCTGTTTAAAGCATCTATTCATAGGCATGGGCATTTGGCTGATCTCTTCTAAGATGCGAACAATTGTCGGTCGACGTTTACGTTTTCCGCCTCGTTCCATATTCAACTCTGATGTTATTAGTGCCGAGAAATGATACACGCGTATACTCTTCTGTGTTGGAGTGGCTTACGGTGTACTCGTCTGTTAGAGCTATGTATTGTATCTACCTTTCAACAACAGGTATCTGGTAGCCTCACAGATAGGTGGGCAAGTGTCGTTCGACTTCTTTGCGCCCGACTCGCAGACGGTCAAGGCAGTCCTGACCAATAATGAACGCACCGCGTCTCCTCTAGCAAAGACTGTATCACCACTTGAAGTGGTATGCTCATATATATATATATGTATGTGTATATATATATATATATATACATATATACACATACATGTATATATATATATAATATATACATATATAGTAAAGATATATATATAAAGATATAGATATGTACATATATATATATATATATATTTATATACTTATATTTATATACTTATATATATGTATATATGTATAGCGAAGATCACATATATATATGTGTGTGTGTGTATCTCTGTGTGTGTGTGTGGATGTCTATATATATGTGTGTGTGTGTTTTTGCATGTATATATATGTGTGTGTATATATGTATGTATGTATGTATATAAATAGATAGATTGCTGAATATATGGATCTATAGATATGTATATACGTGCAAATATATATATATATATATTAGTGAGGTTTTAGTGTATAATAGTTTGTAGAAATAGATACAGATATTGATTGATAATGCGATACATCTTTCTACTTTTATATATATACATATATAAATATATATATATGTGTATGTGTGTAATATATATATATGAATGTATGTATATATGTATATGTATTATTATAATACATATATACTAATTATATTATTATTTATGATTATATTATTATTATTATATATGTTTATGTATGTGTATGTGTATATGTTTATACATAGGGATATATATATGTGTGTGTATGTATATATATATATTTACATATTATATATTATATATTATATATATATATACATATAGGAGTATAGAAGTATAGAAGTATACTTTACATATATGAATATATGTATATGTATATATATGTGTATATATATATATATTGCAGCAACTTGTTCATTTATATATACCTACAATCACCTACAACTGTCGATTTACACCCCCTTGTACGCACAAATATGTACAATTAAATACAATTACCTATTGATGCCTCCTTATACGTTCAATTATCAACTGACAGCCGCAAGAGACAGCTTTGTCGGCCGGGGAAACTAAAGCGCCTCTAGTGAAATCTAAATCCAAGGACGGCGAAAGCGCGAAGTCAGAAACTTCCGACGATACAGGTATCTATACTATAGGTCGCATATCAGTTTACAATTAATTATACCTGTGTAATTATATCCCTAAGAATGCGGGTACATTTATAAGTATATATATAAAAGTCATTCAACCCTGGGTAGCTGATGAGGTATATGACTATTTTAATGAACGTGTATATCAATATGTAGATATAGCATGGTGAATTAAAACATTCAGTTGACTACAGTAGTGATTTTGACGTCCATAATTCTGTTGTATGTATAGACATATATGTATATATTAATACATATAAATATACTATATATATATATATATATATAGATACATATATATATATATATATAGTATATATATACTATATATATATATATATATTATATATATATATGTGTGTGT
>NW_014040540.1:76143-86050 GCF_001186125.1 Sphaeroforma arctica JP610
TTAATTATATATATATTATGTTGTGTGTTGTGTTGTGTTAGTTAGTTAGTTAGTTAGTTAGTTTAGTTTATTTATTATATATATATATATATATACTATACTATACTATATATATATATATATATATATATATATATTATACTTTTAAGAATGTATGCATGTATACATGTAAGTTTATATGCAGATGTTATTGTGTATATACGTACATAATTATAAATATTCTTATTTCGGCACTTGCAACACGTAACGTATGACACCGTATCACTTGTACCACAACAGTCCTGAAACGGGGCAATTTGCAAGTCCAAAAGCACAACAAAGAGGGCAAGGGTACCAAAATCGACAAGGACGTGGACTATAGTGAGGCTGAGCTTTCAGGTTTAGGCGTGGTTCTAAAACTCACCAGCCGACAGCTGATAGTCAAGTACAGCAATAATCAAACGGTAGGTGAACCTAGTTCTACAATACTAGCAAACCACATGGTATGGTGAATCTACATCAAAAAGCACATGGTAAGGTAATTCTGTAGCAATCTATATATGATAAAGCAGCTCTATTTGTGTAATTCCAGCACAGATAAAATACATGGTATATGACTTATACGCTTGGGCACGTATTCCTCGATGGATACAGTTATGAGCCGCTTCAATGACGTCTCTAGGATGTCGGGGTCTAAACCCGTAAACCCGTAAACCCGTAAAACGTATTACCTGGACCCACAAGCGAATGTTAGCCAGTGTGTGACGAGCCATTTATGACCGATCCCCTCGGCTATGAATCTGGTCAATGATGACCTGTGACTGAACGAGTTGTACTTCACTTACGAGCGTGTGGCGGGCGCATATAACTGTGTCTTTGCATTCGTATATATATCACGCATACGTATATGGATTACAAATTTCTATTCAATTCTGAACCCCGAGGAAACCACTCGATACTATATCCGTAGTGTGTATCAATCCCAGGTTTTGCCCTAATTATTCCCCCCGAAAATCACCCCATTAATACTCCAAACCCGATTTATTTTTTTGGATGGAAAATGTATCAGGTGGTCTGTGATCTCAAAGACTTACAGATTGTGTCGTCCAAGCGCTTCTGGAAAGACAATTTTCTCAACCTGCAGACAAAAGACGATGGCAAACTGAAGGTGCGGAGTTTCCAACAGCTGATGAAGTGAATTTTGTCGTAAACGTTTGGTGTATGTCGTAAATCATGCATTCAGCAGCCAACAGATAGCGGTCAGCTGAGGCTGCGGTGTTTGCAACAGCTGAAGTGTGTCAAATATATTTGTAATATGTCCTAAAATGTAGAAGTGACAGATAATTATCGGTAGAATGACAGCTGCCCTGACACGCTGAAGTGTAACCGCTGGTGCAGTATGTCGTGAACCCTTTTGAAGTTTGTCGTGAACCCTTTTGAAGTTTGTCGTAAACCCCTGAGATATGTCGTTTATGTGATCGTCATGTGTAGTCATGGATGTGTGCACTTGTAATGTTATAAGTAAGAGAAGTAGGCTGACTGAAAGTATAGCGAAAGTATTTGAGATTGGTTGTGAACAAGCATCGCGCGGAGAGTATGTAGGAACTTTTGCCCCCCCCCCCCCCCCAACTACCAAACGTACTCCCTTAATCTGCAAACACGGAGTTGTGTGAATCTCGGTGCCCATACATCACATGTTGTATAGTGCCGCATATTGCATTCCAGCCGTGTCGCTTATTCCGAGTTTTGTATTAAATTCGTGTCGGAAACCACAGCTCAAGACAGACAACAAGGTGGTGAGAGACGAATGGTACGACGCAATTCTCAAGGCACAGAACGATCTCTCAGCCAATATAACCGCTCGCACGGGCACCATACGCCGCATACTCAACAAAGCCCAGAACAGGGACACTGAGGCTGATGAGGAGGCTGCTGCGAGTATGTGGTTGGGTATAGATATACATGCCTATACTCGGCTATTATGTGTTTATATTTAACTGATACATATATATATATATATATGTATATATACTGAACTGGTACGTACCTGTACTCAAGTAATGCATACCTGTATGTAACTTATACGTATCTGAATTCAACTAATGCATACCTATACTCAACTAATACATACTTATACTCAACTAATACATACTTATACTCAACTAATGCATACTTATACTCAACTAATACATACTTATACTCAACTAATACATACTTATACTCAACTAATATATACCCATATTCAGCTAGTACATACTTATACTCAACTAGTGCATACCTATACTCAACTAATACAGACTTGTGCTCAACTATTACATACATACATACCCAACTAACGCACACTTATACTCAACTAATACATACCTGTACTCAACTAATACATACCTATACTCGACTAATACATACCTATACTCGACTAATACACACCTATACTCAACGACCTATATTTCTTCATACTCGTATACATACAATCACTTATATCAGTACACTTACGTGCACGTGCAGATGCGGAAGAGGAGAAGCAGAACATGAACCGCAAGAAGAGTATGGCTGCACTGGTGGGCCTATCCAATAGTATTGCCGTGGGCTTTGGTACCGAAGATCTCGATGCCAACGCTGCTGAACGCGAACAGGTACGACGCAGACGCACCTGTGTGTAGGTATAGTACGACGAGATATATACAGTACACGTGCACGTGCACACAGTTAAGGGGGCATGAACATGTGTGCGGGAGAGCACTGTACAGGGTGTGTGTGTGTGTGTGTTGTGTAGTATGTGTATGTATTATAGTGTGTGTGTGTGTGTATGTTATGGGGTTGTGTACGTGTATGTGTATTGTAATATGTTAGTGTGTGTTCTACATTCTGGCCCATGCACTATCCTGTGTTTGTCCGTACTGCGTTCGCATGTCCTTCCACGGTGTGCGTGTACATATATATTTGTATTCATTTATATATGTATATATATATATATATATCTATATGTATATATATATATATATATATGTATCTATATCTATATCTATTTATATATATGTATATGTATATTTATTTGTATATATAAATATATGTATATATATATTCCGGTGCTACCTGGCAAAAGGCTCTCGCCAGGTGCTGGGGTGAGTTGATTACTTATATCCTTAACCTTATAAGTAACGCACGGCTTAAAAACTACCAATCATAACTAGATTTTTATCGTTGTAGTCTATCACGAGCACATTCGCTTGCAACTGCGTTGACGCGCAATCCCAATAGACAATTAACCAAGATTTTTTTTGTTTCTATTTTTATCTCTTCTAGCTTGAGGCGCGTCGGACCAAACACCGCCGAGTGCTGTTGAGAGACTTCTACGTGGAGAAGCACAAACCCACAAAGGGTGACATTCTGTATGTTCTATTTATAGCCTTGCCTGTTGTATTTATAGCCCTCTGTCCCGGTCTAAAGTGCAGTGTGTGGATTAGTGACCCCACCGAAAGGGGGGCGACCTGTATTTTCAATTTATAGCCTTGCCTGTTCTATTAATAGTCCTGTGACCTGGTTCAGACTACAAAATGCAGTATGTGGACTAGTGATGTATATGTCTATGTAGGCTATAGCGCTCCGTCCACACCAGTGGGTGGTGTAAGTGTATGGTGTGCCTCTGGGCCTCGAAAAGTACTGGCACTATCACGAGGAGTGCGTGAAACCTATCGAATGCACCTATATATAAGGTCAGGACTAGTGTGGGTGCACGCATGCATGCTACTGTTGAAGCTACGTCAGATGATACCACACGGCCCGTGATGGAATGGTAGTTCCCTTGACAACAATACGCACGCGACTAATCACTATACGTGAATGCGGATATAGCCCACACTGCAAGTGTTTAGTCTTTGTTCGTCGCAGACGTACCCTGCATTTGAATAGGATGCTTGTCTATATGTATGCATGCATGTATGTATGTATTTATGTGTGTATGTATGTATGTATGTATGCATATATATACATAAATATATATATATATATATATATGTATATATATATATATATATATATATATATATATATATATATATATATATGTATATATATATATATATATATATATATATATGTATATATATATATATATATATATATATATATATATGTATGTATGTATGTTTATATGTATACTGCCTTCTACATGTGATTGCTTACATAGCTCACACTGAAGTGTTCTACCCTTCTTATCCATCGGCAGACCAACTCTGAAGATCTTTGCCGAGAACGACTGCATTGTGTTGCGCAGTCCTAGCGAAGCAATTTGTGATGTAAGTGATTAACCCTAAACCCTAAAGTGCTAGAGATTGTGATGCACGTGTGGGAGTGTGATTGTATAGTGGTGTATGTTACACGTACCTGCTATACGTGTTATGAGTATGAATGGACACTCTGCTCCAGTGTATCTCAACCCAAAGTATGACATTCTTCGCACTTAATCAGTGGTGTGATCCTGTGTTATAGGTCTAATACGCAACACAAGGTGGGGTTTTAGAGTTTAGGGTTTTTAGCAGATCGCAAATAGTTATGCTAGATCGAAATGTCGACTGTGTCAATGTTTCTGTATATACGCAGTCGTAGCATCACCCGTTTATTGGATGGAAGACTAGGCGTGTGTGTTCAGGTGTGTAGCGACGCCATCTCTTGTGTCGTGCACGCACTATGGACAATTAAACAGGAACAATTGTAGATACGAAGCAACAGCACCTCTTGCGAAGGTAAAAAGCAGACAGCAACACGTGTGAAGAAACAAAAGTACACCAAACCTTTTACCACAATGTGGACAATTATACAGGAACAATTTTTCAATTTTAAGCAACAGCAGGAAATTGTGTCGTGATATATCGACTGCGCCTGTTTTGCGCAATGTGGACCATTTAACCGGACGGTGTGTAAAAGTGTATCTTTGTCGCACCCCTTGCTACATTGTGGACAGTCAGGACACGGCCATACCCCACCATAGACAATTTAACCGAAGCAGTCACTTACCCAATGTACCTCTTGCGCGGGTGTGGACAATTAAACAGGAATGGCTTGAGATTTTGTCGACCATGGCTGTAGCCACCAGGGAGTATCGCCTGTCCCTGTGCACCGAATCTCAGACTCAGCTGGCTTTGCAGCAGTGGCAGGTAAGACTGACTCAGAGTTTAGGGTTTTGGGTTTGACTATGGTGACCCGCTTTATTTCGGGCAAGAAACAGCGAAGATTTTAATGACGATCAAATGGATTGTTAAGCGTTAGGTGAAACTTCTTGTATGTCTCTGAACCTCTTGAACAGCGAAGGTGTTAATGACGATCAAATGGATTGTTAAGTGTTAGGTGAAACTCCTTGTATGTCTTTGAACCTCTTGAACAGCGAAGGTTTTAATGACGATCAAATGGATTGTTTGAGTGGTAGGTGAAACTCCTTGTATGTCTCTGAACCTCTTGAACAGCGAAGGTGTTAATGACGATTAAATGGATTGTTAAGTGTTAGGTGAAACTCCTTGTATGTCTTTGAACCTTTTGAACAGCGAAGGTTTTAATGACGATCAAATGGATTGTAAAGTGTTAGGTGAAACTCCTTGTATGTCTTTGAACCTCTTGAACAGCGAAGGTGTTAATGACGATTAAATGAGTTGTTAAGTGTTAGGTGAAACTCCTTGTATGTCTTTGAACCTTTTGAACAGCGAAGGTTTTAATGACGATCAAATGGATTGTTTGAATGGTAGGTGAAACTCCTTGTATGTCTTTGAACCTCTTGAACAGCGAAGGTGTTAATGACGATCAAATGGATTGTTAAGTGTTAGGTGAAACTCCTTGTATGTCTTTGAACCTCTTGAACAGCGAAGGTTTTAACGACGATCAACCGGATTGTTTACGTGTTAGATGAAACTCCTTGTATGTCTTTGAACCTTTTGAACAGCGAAGGTTTTAATGACGATCAATTGGATTGTTTACGTGTTAGATGGAACTCCTTGTATGTTTTCGAAGCTCTTGGTGTGCTATGGGGGTGTGAGTCACACAGTTGAAGTTAGTGCTAGATGTTGAACCACCAGAGATCGCATCCGTTCTACTGTGCTTTCATGTTTCTTGGATTGTTTGCTCGCATTTTAATTGTAGATGTCAGAGGTAAGGTTGACAGCTAGAGATATGTATGTTCGTTATGTCAATGTCTATATTATTTCAGATATAGCTTCACTTCAAGTACCTTTTAATCCATTCAATACTGTTAATGTCTAGCTCATCAGCAATAGTGCTTAATCAATTCGCTAGTGTACTTATTATCGAATCATGTATAGCTATATAATCAATAATACATACTACCCAGATTGAATACCTAAATGATTTAGCTCTTCAGGTATCTTCAAGCCATTCATCTCTGCCGTTTCTCTACCACAGGCGAAATTAGCCAATGCGGACGACGGGACCGACACGCGCCGTAAGTTGTACGACTATATTGTCACACAGGCGATGTATTTGTGTCCGATTGTTCTAACAATAGATCTGTCCTATCGCCAATAGCCAGACGGTCTACAACAGGGGTGTTGTTGCGTGTATTTGTATGTCCCGAGTGCAGCTCTCTCGGCCGTTGCATGTGTTCATAGTGAGGCGTGTTTATTAGTGCATGCAGTCCCAAGCTAAAACGTTGTTCTGGCACATACATGCCTTTGGCATCTGTGCGATGCTTAGTGTTATACTGATACCGGTATGCGACCGTTATACTCACCCCTCGGGTGTTGTACTGTTTTATAACTCATTACGTTGACCTCGTGGAGAGGAATTTGCATATCCGCATGAAGCCCCCAACCGATCCCTGTTGGTCTCTTGCGAGTGATTTATTTTCCGTGCCTCACAGTAGCAATCGGACGGAGCTATATATGGTGTAGAAGACGCTCTAAGATGGGTATATAATGTGTGTATGTAGGTATGTAGCTATTTGTGTATAGGTATATATATATATACATGTCTGTGTGTGTGTGTGTGTGCATATCCCTTTAAATATATCAATGTATGTCTCGATTGCAACCCCCTCCTCCCCAGGCTTCCTTGAACTCCACGTGGAGATGCTTGGGGTTCTGCTTAAAAGAAGGCAGGATCACGGCAAATGCCCTACACATATGATCGCCGACGCCCACGCCAAATTGGACTACGACGTAGCGAGCAGCAGAGTCATGAATTTCCTGCACGAGGGTGAGTTGTGGGGGTGTGGCTTTATGGTGTGTTGAGTTAAATGCGTGTGTCATGTAGTACTATGTGAATGATATAACGTTTTGCTTTGCCTCTGGTGTGAGTCGTGTGCGAGTCTACTGCGGTTGCGCACGTGTGTCAATCGCTTGGATTGCAATGAAGGGATCATTTAGGTCATGGGATCGCAAAGCGTATACACACCCCCAGCTATCGTTCCCAATCGCAAATGAGTACGTATATCAAATACGTATCAACAGCTGTCTGGTCAGGCTTATCGAATCATTTTGGTATCCATGAGACACGTTGGCTGTTGGTATAGGTCAAAGTTCAAACTCACAATCATATACTTCTACGTATTCTATAAATGTACACTTTCCCGTCGAGTACGGGAATGTGACTGTTTTACCGGTTCTCCGCGTTCTTCGGCACCAGCGAAACACAGAAATATATACTAATACGTATTCTATAAATGTACACACAGCTTTCCTGTCAAGTACAGGAATGTGGCTGTTCATCCGCTTCTCCTCGTACTTTGGCATCCGCGAGACTCAGCGACGGTTTGTGGTGGTTGAGTTTTTGACTCAGAAAATGTACGACGAAGCTATGAGCGATGCGCTCAGGACTAACCTGTACCATGACTTGCTCGTCAAGATGCTTACGGTGGGTCGATCAATGTATATGTGCAGATTGTGTGTGTGTGTATATTTGTGTGCGTAGTTCTTGTATCTGTATGTCTGCGTGTTTATAGGTGTATGTAGCGTGCAGGTATATATTAAGATATATATATATATATCAATTTATCTATAGAAGAGTCTGTGTCATCTCATTGAAAATCTGATACTCTTGAATCCTCCAGGCAGCTCACTTTACGTTTCTGTACCTCTGCACAGATCATCGATGCCGAATCACAGTCGCATCTCCACAGCGACCAGATCGGTGAGATTTACGACAAAAGGTATGACGAGCACTATACTCTATCGACAATGGCTTGATGTTTGATTTAATACGTGTTTGTGTTGCTTAATCTATTACGTGTTGTTGAATTCAGTACTTGATGTTCAAATCTAGTACTTGTTGTTCGATCTATTACGTGTTGCTTAATTCAATACTTCACACCGTCGCGTGCGCACAGGGTTATCTCACTCTGCCAGTCATACCAACCCACCCATCACAGCGGTATGACGGCCACAACCCGAGAGAAAGAACGGTTTGCGGAAACTATGGCACGCATTGAATCACTCAACCGTAGCCACTTGGCGAAGTACAAGGACTGGTTCCCTTACGCTAAGGGTGGTCTCACACAGACACTCCAGATGCTCAAGCTGGTGGAGTCTGTCCGGTGGAACACGGGTGTGGGACTGGAGGACATGAGCACGGTAGGTAGATTATATTTTTAGAACTGACGTTAAGTATGCAATGTTTATATATCGATGTATACAGTTAATATATCATAGAAATATGTCGTGTTCATATGATTTGTATATAAATAGTTAAGTAGTATTTTACAGGCCAATGTGTATGAAAAGTATGTCATGTTCATGAAATCTATATAACTAAGGTAATGTCCATATATCAATATGTATATATACATAGTTAAAGTGTTCATATATCAATGTATATAAATAAGTATGTAATGGTCATAATAAAATTGAGATACGCGATATCCTTCAGTTTGTACTTTCATAGTATAAGATAAAACGTATACGCAGTATATGATAAAAACGTATGTGGAGTATATATGATAATGACGTATATGTAGTGTATGTGATAAAGACGTATATGTAGTATGTGCAAAATAGTGTAAATTCAAGTTATCTGTGCATTTAGATGTATATCCCGAGGTAGAGTGATACGAATATTTTTTATCACCTTCATCGCGTACTTTCGATAAGAAACGTATCTTGGTATACTGAACATGCCCATGTTGGTTTTCAGTAATGGTGTGTTCGTCTTCATCTGTGTTCAACAATGGATTGCTTATTCTGTATGTTCTTCTTCTTAGGTTCGTGCCGAACCATCCATCGACGCGCGGCTCAATCGGCGTCTGCGCAAATTGCTTACGGTATGTGCCTTAAGTCCTTATTGGTAGATATGTGTCTTGAATCTGTATCTATAGGTATATATCTGAAGACTTTATCGGTAGATATGTGTCCTGAATCTGTATATGTAGGTATGTGTCTTATATCTGTATCGGTAGGTATGCGTATTCTGGCGTGAAGTTCTTAACTAGAATATGTATCAGTATAAACTTTGGCCAAATCGTATGTCCTTCAACGGTATCTTTTGTATGGAAATTAGATATAAATTCAACCACCATATCTTCGCGGCAGAATTAAACCTGGTTTTTCCCAAATGATCATCGACACTTTTTAGCCACAACATATCTATATTGCCGCTGGTGCTACTATTCTTCCGCCGCCTTTTCGTCACAATTTATCCATATTTGGGTTGGTTTTACCTACCTAAATGTCCGCCATCCCATTGTCTGCCCACAGAAAGGCGTGGAGGACCGTGTAGGGCGTCACGAGAGTGTGCAATTCGCCGAAAACGACGAGAACTTCATTCACACACCCGGCATGACTGGTATGTACCATGAGTATGTATACGCGCATGCCTCCTCTCATACTTATGATTGATAGGTATAGAATTCTAGAAAGTTGTTCTACTATTTACTCAGGTACGGAAAGCATCGTTTTTATTATTAATATATATATTATAAATNTATATACATATT